>NC_057731.1:37429717-37432426 GCF_004010195.1 Chiloscyllium plagiosum
CAGTCCTTGCTTTTCCAAATACATGTACATCCTGTCTCTCAGGATTCCCTCCAACAACTTGCCCACCACTGAGGTCAGGCTCATCGGTCTATAGTTCCTTGGCTTGTCTTTACTGCCCTTCTTAAACAGTAGCACCACGTTTGCCAACCTCCAGTCTTCTGGCACCTCACCTGTGACTATCGATGATACAAATATCTCTGCAAGAGGCCCAGCAATCACTTCTCGAGCTTCCCACAGAGTTCTCGGGTACACCTGATCAGGTCCTGGGGATTTATCTACCTTTAACCATTTCAAGACATCCAGCACTTCCTCCTCTGTAATCTGGACATTTTGCAAGATGTCACCATCTATTTCCCTACAGTCTATATCTTCCATATCCTTTTCCACAGTAAATACTGATGCAAATAGTCAAGAATGAGAAAATGTTTATCCATTTCAACATCATGAAGTTTGCTAATGTCATCCAATTTCATAGTGTCAGTGTTTATAGAAAAAGTAAAGAATTAAGTACAATTCTGAAAAAATAGCAATGTGATAATTAGAATCCAGTGTTTTTTAGTCTGGAAGAGGTACTGATGGACTACCCCAAATATGCATTCCAATGATAAAAATATTCTTTCTATAAACTTTTGCTATTTTCTCTGCACAGCGTTGGGAGAGGTAGCATCTAAATCTTATGGATCTTTGGCAATTAAAATAGAATTTAAGTCATCTACTCAAAGTTTGTGAAAAGATTTATAGCTCAGGTGCTCGTTGCTGTGGTTCTGTTTGCCGAGCTGGAAGTTTTTGTTGCATAAGTCATCTACACTACAGCGAGAACTGTTGTTTCAAAATGATTTCATTAGCTGTAAAATCCTTCACCTTATATGGTTGAGAAAAATGCTAAATTATTTTATTATTCTGAAAATACTAAGCTGTGCAGGATATAATTATGGCCATAATTACATAATAAAATAGAGAACTGGGGGTCCTGGAAAACTGAAACAAAAACAGACATTGCTGGAGAAATGAGTCCTGATGAAGAATCATTGGACTTGAAACATTAATCTGCTTTCTTCTCACAGATGCTGCCTGACATGCAGTTTCTCCAGAAATTTCTGATTTTGTTTCAGATTTCCGGCATCTGCAATTCTTTTGTTTAACTATGTAATTATGCCAAAATCTTTCGAAGGCCAGATAGCTGCTGGAGCACTGCAGACTTAAGTTGCTGTTAGAATCATGTGGAATTGTAGATGCAGCTGAATACAAGGGAATTGCATAGGAAATGATAAATTCCAACAGGCAATCCACCTGCATCTGCAATCCTTCATCAAAGCACCTCAATGTTGTAAATTCTATTGTTACAGTCCACTTAAGCTTAGTAATTCCCCAGGAAAAGATAGAGGATTAAACCTCTTCTCAGTCTTGATTGACAGTTAGGTTCACCTTAATTCCTAAGATCCATGAACCTGACACCATCCAGGCTTTGCTAATCATGTCATCTATATCTTAAAAATAATGTTTTTCTTGTGATTTTAAAGTGAGAGTCTGCTGAGTTCACAATCTAAAATTTGGATGTGTTTGAACTGATGAATGTACGCTTATTTTGAATTTCCTCCTAATCTTTTGGAGCTGTTCAAGAAGGCAGCTCACTACTATTGCCTTCTCAAAGGCAACAGTGGAAGGGGAATAAATGCTGGTTAGCCAATGATACCCATGTCCCATGAGTGAATAAAAAATAACTTGCAATTGGACTTTGGTTTAATGCCTTGTTTCGAAGAAAACACCTGCAGCAGTATAGTTGAGTGAAGCCTGCACAAAGGGAATGTCAAAATTTGAATAAGTATAATCAGACAAATATTTTGCTATGTAACAGGTAAAAGCTGAACCTGAAATCCTGCACATTCGCAATCCAAAATTAAGGGCAGCATTCAAAGCACCAAGCCTATTAACAACTTGAAACGCAGGGATCACAGATCAAAACCAGGTGTTTCATAAAATGTATTTTATGAAATGTGGAGGTCTTTTTCCAATGTTAGTAGATGTAAACATAGAGCTGTGTTCTTGGGATTGAAGGAGTGAGATGTATATGATATTAATGTCTCTGGATGAGTAATCCAGAGGCCCAGGCTCATGACCTGGGATATGAATTAAAACTTTCCCTCAGAAGCTAGTGGAATTTAAGTTCAGTTAATAAAAATATGTGTAATATAAGGCTAGCATCGCTATTGGTGACAATGTTAACTATCTTTAATTGTTGTAAAACCTATCTTGTTCACTAGTTTGTTTTAGTTAAGGAAGTCTGTTGACCTGGTCTGGCTGACATGTGACACCATTTTATTATGATTGCAGCTCATTTCATGACTGGACTTATCAGATCCCTATCTGAATTCTGTCTTGGCAGATCATGTTTTGTTTTTATTTGGTTTTAACAAGCTGGTCTTTTAGACAATAGATAATAGACAATAGGTGCAGGAGTAGGCCATTCTGCCCTTTGAGCCTGCAGCACCATTCATTATGATCATGGCTGATCATCCTCAATCTGTATCCTGTTCCTGCCTTATCTCCATAACCCTTGATTCCACTATCCTTGAAAGCTCTATCCAACTCTTTCTTAAATGAATCCAGAGACTGGGCCTCCGCTGCCTTCTGGGGCAGAGCATTCCACACACCCACCACTCTCTGGGTGAAGAAGTTTCTCCTCATCTCTGTCCTAAATGGCCTACCCCT
>NC_057731.1:37433698-37484394 GCF_004010195.1 Chiloscyllium plagiosum
TTGTTCTTTAAAAGCTTCCCAGTCCTCCGTTTTCCCACTCATCTTTGCTATGTTATTCTTTTTCTCTTTTGACTTTATATGTTTCTTAACTTCTCTCGTCAACCACAGCCACCCCTGCCTCCTCATAGGATCTTTCTTCCTTTTTGGAATGAACTGATCTTTCTCTTTTGACTTTATATGTTTCTTAACTTCTCTCGTCAACCACAGCCACCCCTGCCTCCTCATAGGATCTTTCTTCCTTTTTGGAATGAACTGATCCTGCATCTCCTGCATTATCCCCAAAAATATCTGCCATTGTTCCTCCACTGTCATCCCTGCTAAGGTATTGCACCATTGGTCTTTGGCCAGCTTCTCCCTCATAGCTCCATAGTTCCCTTTATTCAACTGACACAGCGCCAGAGACCTGGGTTCAATTCCCGCCTCAGGCGACTGACTGTGTGGAGTTTGCACGTATCTCCCCGTGTCTGCGTGGGTTTCCTCCGGGTGCTCCGGTTTCCTCCCACCATCCAAAGATGTGCAGGGTCAGGTGAATTGACCATGCTAAATTGCCTGTAGTGTAAGGTAAGGGGTAAATGTAGGGGTATGGGTGGGTTTCGCTTCGGCGGGTCGGTGTGGACTTGTTGGGCCGAAGGGCCTGTTTCCACACTGTAATCTAATCTAATCTAAATCTGAAATGTTGTCACTACCGATTGAACCCTCTCCCTTTCAAATTGCAGATTGAAGCTTATTGTGTTATGGTCACTACCTCCTAATGGCTCCTGCACTTCGAGGTCCCTGCTCAATTCTGGTTCGTTGCACAATACCAGATCCAGAATTGCCTTCTCCCTGGTAGGCTCCAGCACCAGCTGTTCTAAGAATCCATCTCGGAGGCACTCCACAAAGTCTCTTTCTTGAGGTCCAATACCATCCTGATTCTCCCAGTCTACCTGCATGTTGAAATCCCCCATAACAACTGTAGTAACGTCTTTGTGACAGGCCAATTTCAGCTCCTTATTCAACTTACACCCTACATCCATACTACTGTTTGGGGGCCTGTAGATAACTCCCAAGAGAGTCTTTCTCCCCTTAGAATTTCTCAGCTCTATCCATACTGTCTCTACATCCCCTGATTCTAGGTCTCCCCGCGCAAGGGACTGAATATCATCCCTTACCAACAGGGCCACCCCACCCCCTCTGCCCGTTAGTCTGTCCTTACGATAGCACGTGTAGCCTTGAATATTCATTTCCCAGACCCTGTTCACTTGAAGCCACGTCTCAGTTATCCCCACAATATCGTTGCTGCCAATTTCCAAAAGAGCCTCAAGCTCATCCATTTTATTTCTAATAATTTGTGCATTCATATATAGTATTTTTCATTTGTTACTGCCCTCACCCTTCCTATCAACCCCTATTTCACTCAACCTTCCGGCATGTTCCCTTTTGGAGTTATCTGCTTCATTGATACCGTTGTCTTTCTTGACTTCCCTTGTTCTAACTTTCCCTTCAATTTCTTTCTTAAACTTCCAGTTTGTCTCCCCCCCCCCCCCCCCCCCCAGCTATTTAGTTTAAACGCAGCTGTGTTGCAGTAGCAAACCTACCTGCCAGAATGCTGGTCCCCAACCTATTAAGGTGCAAACCGTCTCTTTGTATAATTTATGCTTACCACAAAACATACCCCAGTGATCCAAGAATTTAAATCCTTGCATGCAATGCTGGAGGTATTGTTTATAAAGAGGCAGAAATCAAACTATTTACATGTGACATATGTTGAAAGGTTTCAAATCACATTCAAAATATATAACACCATTAATCTCAAAAGCACAGTGATTTTAATTCTCAATTTGGAGATGCCGGTGTTGGACTGGGGTGTACAAAGTTAAAAATCACACAACACCAGGTTCTAGTTCAACAGGTTTAATTGGAAGCACTAGCTTTCGGAGCGCCGCTCCTTCTTCAGGTTGTGGTTTCAATTCCCAGTCTTCAGAAAATCTTGGTAGCCTCTTCTGGGAGCTTTTATGCAATTGAGCTTGCACTGTCTCAGATTTAAATACCTCCTTCAAGATTTTTAACCAAACACTTCTAGACTGAAACGTTTATTAAACTCCTTATATTGAGAGAATCTATTTTTAACTATTCTAAGTAACTCCCTTTCTCAGGAAAAACTGCTTTACAAATCCAACTTTAATTCCAATAGACCCTACCAAAGTGAAACTTAAACTTTTTGTTTTCAAGCTATGGAGTGTTCTCCCAAATGAAAACAAAAAAAGCCAATCCCTATCCTTCTGATCAGGAGCTATATTTGGAAACTGTATCTGGCAACACAGTTCAACATTGTCAAGTTGGAGTTGAGCTCCAACACTTTAAAATGTTAGCAATTGCAGTGCAATGGAATTCTAGGACAGATTTTTAGGACATTAATTTCACTGAATCATCTCCTCATTAATTTGGGTGGGAGGTCCCAGACCTACTGTATCCTGTTTGCCCTGTTTAGGCTGCTGCTGCTATAGCAGATCTCCTGGTCATGACCCTTTGCCTGAATAGAAAAGAATGACGATAAACTGAGAAACTCAAAAAGCTTAAAATAAACTGAAATTGTATGCCAATGACAGGTTTCCAAAATTATGCATAATCCTTGGTGAAAGCCAAAATCGATTGAGCAGTTCAGAAAATAGTGTGAGATATTTGGTTAATCCAGTTTATGATACATACAATAGCACTTTTGAAAAAAATCCTTTATGCAAATCTCCTGGGCTTCCTTAACTTGCAGTTTATACTGATCTTCCTCAGTACAGCGGTAAACTCTAATTACTATCTTGTGGATAATTTTAGTTGCATTGCCAGAACTTTCCTAACCATGAAACAAAGGTCTACTGCTCCATCATACTGTTTAATTTTGAGTCATTATAGAAAAATAGATTTCAAGTTTAATTGTCAATCAGCCGATAGCACTCTTCCTTTGAAAATTCTGAACTATATTGGATAAAATTTGATGTTTTTGTCACTGGGTTTCGAGGCAATGCATTTATTTGCAGAGTCTCTCCTATGTTTTGATTTCTCTGCAGTTTATACATTGTCTTGCAATTATAAAAAGTACACAGTACCATTGTTTATCAGAAAAAAAATGCTGTCAAGTTCTTGAATTTAATGTCAGATTAACCTGTTACCAGTCACTGATTAAGATACAAATTATTAATAAGTAGACCCCCAATACTACTTCTGCAAGCTCCCACTTGTGAAATATATCCAGACTTCGGTATTTCATAAGTTTGTCCAATGGTCTTGTTTAAATTAATTACAATAAGAATTCAAGCCATTTATTTAATTTCAAAAACATTTGTGAAAAGGGATCATGCAGTAGTAATATGTACATGAAATGTCTTTTAGGGAAGAAAATCTGTTGCCGTAACCTAATCTCCAGACTCATGACTCCAGACCCATAGCAATGTGGATGATTTTGACTGGCCCTCTGCATTTAGGAATGGGCACTAAATGCTGGTGTAGTCAGTCATGGGCAGGTTAATTGAGTAGGCAAAAGCATGATAGCTGGAGAAATGAGAGGTCATTTACTTTGATAACAAAAACACAAAAATGGATTATTATCTGTTAGATGATCGATTCGGAAAGGGGGAAGTGCAATACGTTCTTGTACACCAGTTGCTGAAAGTAAAAATGCAAGTTCAGCAAATAGTGACGAAGGCAGATAATATGTTGGTCTTCATAGTGAGAGGATTTGAGTACAAAAGTAGCGATGTCTTGCTGCAATTGTACAGAACCTTGATGAGACCACACCTGGAGTATTGTGTGAGGTTTTAGTCTTCATTTCTGAGGAAGGATGTTCTGACTGTGGAGGGAATGCACTGAATGTCTACCATTTTGATTCCTGGGATGGCAAGACTGATATAAGATGAGGGACTGGATTTGTTAGAACTATATTCACTGGAGTTTAGAAGAATGAGGGGAGAAGAACCTTATAGAGTCCTATACATTTCAAATGGTGCCAGACATGGTAAGCACAGGAAGGATGTCCCTGAACCAGGCAACACAGTCGAAGGAGTAGCCCATTTAGGACTCAAAAAAGGAGGAATTTCTTCATCCAGAGAGTAGTGAACCCATGAAATTTTCTGCCAGAGAAAACAATTGAGACCAAAACGTTTAACAGTTCTTAGGACCAATGCCATCACTGGGTAAAGGGTGAAAATGGGAGCAGGTTACTGAGTTGGATGATCAACTATGATCATATTGAACTGTGGAACAGGCTCAAAGGGCCAAATGGACTACTTTTTTCCTGTTTCTCTGTGTGATAGCTATATCTCGGGAACAAATTGTAACCAATTGATATTTTGACTGAATGCCCTACCTTCTAATGTAGTCAACTCAGCCATATTAGGGAGATTTAAACAATCCTTAGATAAGCACATAAATGATTTTGGGATAGTTAGGGGGACGAGCTGAGAATAGTTCACAGGTTGGCGCAACATCAGGGGCCGAAGGGCCTGATTTGTGCTGTATTGTTCTATGTTCCATGTTCTATTATTGTTTAGTTTAATTCTGAGTAGGAGACATGTTCTTCTTTTGCAGTCAGTCCAAATCAAAATGCTAGACCCTGCAAGACTCCTTGCTCCCTCCGAACAACGTGCTCGAATTGCACAAGCCAGAATGTGGAATGCATGTGGTGCAGCAGTGCTAAGCGTTGTGTGGATTCCAATACATATGTAATCTCTTTTCCATATGGACAGTGCATGGAGTGGCAGACTGTGAACTGCCTTTGTAAGTATTTGATTATTTTTGTAAACTGTTTTATAATGCATCTCTTGGTTGAATAGCAAATTTATACAATGAGGATCTCATGTAGTACAACAGTTTATGTAGAACAAACTCTGAAGTTATTTGTTTATCTGCATTCCACAGTTGACAAAATAATCATTTTATGTCAACTTAATACTATTCACATTGGTTCATTTGGATACTGGAAAGAGATATTTGAATGCCATCTTACAAGTTGTTTACAAAGAAATCATTCAGCATAATTTAATTTTGAGACTAATAGTTTTATTATATGCTATTTAGCAAGTTATTCACTGGATGAAATTGAAGCAGATTACTATATTGTCTCATATCTACTTGTACAATATTCTAATGGTGGATATGCTTTTAATAAATGCTAATAAAAGCCATAAACTACTTGTATGAGTATAGAATATTGCATTTCAAAATACCTTATGACTGTAGAGCATACAAAAGTCAGGTATGGCCAAATCGCACAAGGTGTATCTCAACTTTCCATTTTGTTGCTGGCATCATCCTGTTGAATATAGCTATACACTTTCTTTGTGTTTGAAGCTCTTTCAATAACAAAGGACTTAAAACTGAACTCCCTACTCTCACCATGACCTAAACCATCTTTTATATAAAGCTATTATTTCACTTGATGCCTTTAGCCATAGGAATTCTTATACAATTGACTTTTTTATGGCTTTGACTGCTTAGACGTTCAGGGAGGAGCCCTATGCCAATAGGGTAATTGTAGCTGCCTTTCACATTAAGACAACCAGATCCAAAATTATGATATACTTCCATGAGTAACTGGGCATTCTTGAGTTAGTTTTCCAATTTTCACTGTTCTTAGTCACTGCCCAAACCTTGCTGCTTTCTGGACTTCTTGGAATGTTCTGGACCTTTGCTATACATCCCACTTGTCTCAGTTGATGGTACTACTGGACAAATCAAGAATGGTATCTGATTTGAGAGATCATTTTAATTTAAGCTAGTGGTCTTTCACTGAAACAAAGGCATGCAATGCTGCAGGTTTGCTTTTAAACAATAAAACGGGAATTTAGTACACAAAATAAATTAATATCAAGGAGGGTAAACTCATTAATTTACATAAAACACCATCTGAAAGATTTGAAAATACATGGCAAAATCAAATCCTGCCTATTCCCAACACAATTGCTCTATATTGTTCAAATATCAGAGAATTCCCTTCTTTAACACATTCAACAGTTTGACATAACTGTTTCTTTATTGAATTTCTGATCTTGATACCTGAATAGTTCCTTCCTTAATTATTCACACAACTGAGGTTAGACTTTATTAACTTTAAATAACCCATTCAGGGTTCCGACTAAAAACTTTGGTCTAGAATTTAAACTAAAACCTCCACACTATAGTAGCCTATTTCCAAACTATCCTGAACTAACTTCTTTCTCCAAGAGAAGTTGTTCTTGCTTCTAATTCCTGGCAGGTCTTCTGCAAATTGGAACAAAATTGACCAATCTGTGCAAAAAACACTTGATTCTGCTAACTCAAAAGTAAGCTAATACCTTTCAATTCCTTTTTGTGCCTCTGATTCTAAAACTCTCTTAATTCAACAAATCCACATTATCACTGCAGGACACTCCTAGTCACCTACTCTCTGATGCATACTGGTTTACAATCATAATTCCAGAAATACGTAAAACACCAGAATATACATAGATCAAAGTCCACATGACATTAGTTCAAAATACAACCTCTAAAACAAATGATATTTTAAAAAAGTCATTACTTGCTTCACTCCCAAAGAAGAATGAAAATGTATCTTTAAGAGTCATTTTTATTATCCATCAAAAGTTCTCATCTCAGTATCTGTATCACGTTAACAGTAGTATATATTATTAAACATACAATGAGTCCCACAACAACCTCATTTTAACCATGCATTCCATACTTTCCATGAAATAAGCCTTACATCTAATCTATTTCCTTACTTCCGAACTAACTTCTTTCTGCAAGAAAAATTATACTTGCATCAAACTGCAGCAAAGTCTTCTGCAAACTGAGCTAAATGTTTTCCAATTGATGGGTTTTTCCCATTAAAAATTCACTTCTTAATTTCATAAACTGACAGCAAACCAATGTCTTTTCAACACATAATGTCTCTGATAATTCACATTCATTTTATGAGTGCTGCAGTCACCTGCTGTCTGACGCTTGTTGGTTTACAATCATGGCTGCAAAAAGTGTTGATGATTAATAAACCTTCTCATACACAGACCAAAACATACTTGACGCCAATTTAAAATCCAAAATCCACTTAAACGTTTATTTATTTATTTATTTTTTAGTGGGGTGTGAGTGTCGCTGGCTGGCCAGCATTTATTGCCTGTCCCTAGTTGCCTTTGAGAAGGTGGTGGTGAGCTGTCTTCTTGAACCGTTGCAGTCCACCTGCTGTGGATTGACCCACAATTCCATTAAGGAGAGTATTTTATTTCACACCATCCTTTAGGTCAAATATATTTGTCCTGGCTAATCTCCCAAGATGTACATTCATAATTAGTCTGGGTTAGTAAATTATCGCTGGCATCAGAAAAATCGACTAAACCAGTAAAACAAAATTTTATAAACATGAGGATGGCTTTACATTAAATAGATTATCACAGTGTTAAAGTAAAGCTGCTGTCAAAATTGGGGTGGGGAAATTTAATGTATTTGGTGGTAAGGAAATTTAATTGGACCTCTGTTTCCTTCCTGCCTGTGTTCCAATTAAGTTAGTAAGAGTACAGGCTCACGGGCAACCATCCCACACAGTGTCAATTGAGTGGTCAATCAATGCCCAATTAAGGATTTTCTTAACTGGCTGTAGGTAAGAGAGATCAAGTATGAAACTGGAAAGGCAGTCTCTAAGGGTCATGTTCACATTGTGATTAAGGGACTCAGCATCAAAAATGAACTCCTGAGAGCGCTGCCTTTGCTGTTGACCCACTCCCCATCCCCTGTGACCTCCACCCTGCATTGGCACATCCCATTGCCACTTACCTGTGGCCTTGGCAACTTGGTGACCCTAGGTTTCCCCAACAGTTCTGCTAAGCAGTGAAGAGCTTGTCGACCATTAATTGGTCAATATTCTTGATGAATTGGACTTTCACCCCAGAGTTTTTGATTTTGAGGATGTCCTGTTGCTGACCTGTTTGGCAGTCTTTCCCAAAGGAGCTGATGGAAGCCTCTGGTCAGCTCTCCAGCTGACAGTTGAGAGTCTACTGCCTACATTAAGTTCAGTCCATTGTCTGAGGGCAGAGTTTCTGGAAAATATTGGAAAATACAGAACAGATATTATGTGGAGAAAGATATGTGGGATTTCGGGAGTGAATGTTTATTTACCTATTCAATTAACTGCCTACCATTTAAATTGTGTGTTTCATTATCATTCTAATTTTCATTTTCTTTGGATTAATATTTGTTCAAACATTGAGATGATAATCATATCTAATTTACTTTGCTAAATACTGAACTGATACTCATGTCTCATATAGCACTCATGGGCTATGTTTTAGAAATCAGTAAACAAATACAGAAAGATGATTGATTACAGAGTGGAGCCATTTTTGAATGAACTGGCAGAAAACCAGGTTTGACAACTGAATGGCCTTTGTTAGAACATTTAACTTAGATGTGATTCAGACAGATTGCTAAATAAGCCATTGCAGCATTCTCACTCTTTGAGGTTGGGAGCTCAGTGAAGTGAGTGCCTCTCAAAAATGCTCCATTTGAAGCTTCTTTCTGAAAAGATCAATGTTTAAAATCTCTTTACCAAAAGATAGATAATTTGTAAGAACTACCTTAATGTCAGAATATATTGTTGACATGTCAAATGTTGACACAGTGATGTCACAAAGAAATGGCAAATTGTAGATTTCTATTCATTTAGATTTTGAAAATTCCTTGAAACTTAAGACAATTTTGATTGTGACTATTCTAAAACTACACGTAACCTTGAGTGTTAGAACACATAAGATAAAATAGTTAGTTCTAATGTTGTGGTTCTGTTCGCCGAGCTGGGAATTTGTGTTGCTGATGTTTCGCCCCCTGTCAAGGTGACATCCTCGGTGCTTGGGAGCCTCCTGTGAAGCGCTTCTGTGATCTTTCCTCCGGCATTTATAGTGGTTTGAATCTGCCGCTTCCGGTTGTCAGTTCCAGCTGTCCGCTGCAGTGGCCGATATATTGGGTCCAGGTCGATGTGCTTGTTGATTGAATCAGCGGATGAGTGCCATGCCTCTAGGAATTCCCTGGCTGTTCTCTGTTTGGCTTGTCCTATAATAGTAGTGTTGTCCCAGTCACACTGGGACAAGCCAAACAGAGAACAGCCAGGGAATTCCTAGAGGCATGGCACTCATCCACAGATTCAATCAATAAGCACATCGATCTGGACCCAATATACTGGCCACTGCAGCGGACAGCTGGAACTGACAACCGGAAGCGGCAGATTCAAACCACTATAAATGCCGGAGGAAAGATCACAGAAGCGCTTCACAGGAGGCTCCCAAGCACTGAGGATGTCACCTAGACAGAGGACGAAACGTCTGCAATACAAATTCCCAGCTCGGCGAACAGAACCACAATAACGAGCTCCCGAGCTACAAATCTTCGCACAAACTTTGAGTTAGTTCTAGTATTATATTGGACAATTAGTTTTCAGAAAAATGTTGCAAACATTCTATGTGTAGCTGTTTGCATATTGTTTTAGAGAATCAAAATATTTGCTTTAATTTATGACCTCATGGTTCCTGAATTTTCAGTCTATTATGAAATGATTGAACAAGGTTGACTTGGTGAGAAACTTGGCAGGGGACGAGGCCATTAAAATAAGATACTTAATTTTTTTTTATTTGTAGTGCTGGTTCTGTAATCATTAGATATAATTATATTTGGGAATGGAGACCATTCAAGTTAATTTACTTGCTCAGTGGAAAGAATTACATCTTCATTAATTACATTTCGACTGTTGCCTTTTGCTTTGGGAATTGTTTTAAAAGGTTACAAATTAAAGTGTAGAAAATGAATCCCATATTGTCTGAGAATTTCAATTTTAAAAAAAGGGCAGGTTAATTGTGTACATCTTCGCAATGTTTTATTACAAAAAGTCAAAGAATGGACTGATTGCTGAATGATTTGTACTACCTCGTCATTGGTCTTGCCAAAAATGGAACTAAGCTGCTGGTTTTCAGATGAGTTTCTAGGAAGTGCTCCAAAGTAAGGACACTAATCATGGGTTAGTTGCTGTTGCCAATGGCCTTGAGCCATGAAATCAGTTGGTTATCATTGATAAATTTGCAAATGGCAAATAAAGAACATAACCTGAAAGTTTAAACTGAGGAGTTTATAAAATCAACCCAACAAATTCCATACAGAAATGCATTACAGATACAACGACAGATTGAATTGATGATAGTCAAAGAGAAGACAAATTGGGAAGTACTCTAAAATAAAACCCAGATGCAAGAAAACAGAAACAAAAAGAGGAAGTGCTGGAGAAATTCAGCAGGTAGGGCAGCATCTATTGAGGGAGAAATAGTTAACATTTTGAGTCCAGTGACGCTTCATCAGAACAAGGCAGTTCTGACCACACGGAAAATGTAGATCTTTATTCTTGAATAATAATGGAGAAGATCTGAGAAATGGGATACTGTCAGTTTAAAATAAAACTTGTGAAAATTGCACAGATTGTCCACTGATTGTTAAACTTTTATTGTTTAATGTTTCACTTCACACTTCTCACCTGGCTGAGTTGACAACATGTTTTATCTAATTGACTATTAATTTGAACCTTGTATCTGTGAGAAGAATGCAATATCTCTGAATTTTTATTTAAATTAAAATTTAAGAATGTGTTTTCATTTCTTTCATAGCTCAAAATTGTTCTGGACTTCGTACATGTGAACAGTGTTTGGAACACCCTGGTTGTGGTTGGTGTAATGACCCTGCAAATACAGGGAAGGGACAATGTGTGGAAGGCTCTTCAAGAGGACCAATGAAATCTGCTGGGAAGAATGCCCAAGAAATGACACTTGATATGAATCTTTGCCCAAAAGACAAAAACAATGAATGGGCTTTTATTCAATGCCCAGGTAGGCATTAGCTTTGTTAGCAAAGAATTGCTTTTGAAAACATACAATTGAAATAGTTATTGCTATTGAAATGAAAATTACTATTATTAAATGCAGCCTATATTTTAAACAAAGAAAAATAAAAATTGCTGGAGAAACTCAGCTGGTCTGGCAGCATCTGCAGAGAGAAAACAATAAACATTTTGTGTCCTGTGACCTTCAGAACTACAGAATTCATACTGAAAGGTCACAGGACTCAGAACCACAAATGCTGCACTCAGCTGGTCTGGCAGCAGTTTCTCCACCAGTTTCTGTTCTTGTTTGTTTCAGATCTCTAACATCTGCAGTTCTTTTGTTTTATAGTTTATATGTTCGTTGTTTTTGTATAAATGTTCATGGATTAATCTTGATACTGTAATTTCTGAAATGTTGTATATGAAGTAGCTGAGAGTAAGTCTGCGCTGATGCCTAACCCTTGTTTGCCACTCATTGCCGATGTATAGTTTCTATCCCTCTGTTCGCCTACCGTTTATGTGTCTGTCAAGATGAGCCTTAAATGTTGCTCACATGTTTGCTTCCACCACCTCCACTGGCAGTGTGTTCCACCACTCTGTGTGAAAAATTCTCCCTTACTTCTCCCCTAAATTTTCCCTGCCTCACCTTGAACCTGTGCCCTTTTGTAGTTTACCTTTCTATTCTGGAAAAAAGCTTCTGGCTGTCCACTCTATCTATGCCTCTCATAATTTGTTGACCTCGATCAGGTTCCCCCCTCAGTCTCTGACCTAACAGTGAAAATAATCCAAATTTATCCAACCCTCCTCATACCTAAAACCTGCCAGACCAGGCTTGACTTTCATTTAATTTATGTTTAGATCAGAGTGGTGCTGGAAAAGCACAGCAGATCAGGCAGCATCCAAGGAGCAGGAAAATAGACGTTTCGGGTAAAAGCCCTTCATCAGGAATAGAGGAAGGGCTTTTGCCCGAAATGTTGATTTTCCTGCTCCTCAGATGCTGCCTGACCTACTGTGCTTTTCCAGCACCACTCTGATCTAAACTCTGGTTTCCAGCATCTGCAGTCCTCACTTTTGCCTAGTTTCATTTAATTTATGCACAACTAATGCATTTAGATGTCCAACCATATAGAAATTGTTTTTCATTGAATTAATATAACAAGAAGGAGGCCATTCGACCCATCCAGTCTGTCAGTTCTCTAGAGAAAGGCAATTGGTCCCATTGCATTGCTGGATCCTTGTCGTCCTGCAAGATTTTCATTCAAGTTCTAGTAGAATGTTATTTTGAGGTCATTCATCAGCACCACTTTCTTGTGACAGCAAATTCCAAATCATTATTACATTGCAAAGTATGTTCTTCCTCACATCCCTTCTGCATCTCTTGCCCAAAACCTTATATCTGTGTTCCTCATCTTTATAAAATAAGCAAATGTGCACAGCATTTGTGTTTTTGTCAAATGCCTCATAATCTACATCTCTACCAAATTTCATTTGCTCCAAAGAGAGAACTCAAACCATTCTAGTAAATGTATTTTGCACTTGTCAACATTCCTCTTCCTTTTCTGAAATCTGGTGTCCAGAACACCATATTCTAGTTGTGTCCTAACTAGAGCTTTGTAACATTTCAGGATAGCTGCACTCTTTTTATACTGACTGCCACTGTCTATGAAGTCTGTTGATACTTTCTAAACAAACTGTTCAAAGATGTTATTATAAACTTCTGAATCAGGTAGGATTTGAACTCATGCTTCTGGCCCCAAGGTAGGGACACTAGTTCTCACAAACTTTGAACACTAGTTCTGTACCACAAGGGCTTTTACAATAACCTGCTTATTATGCAATCTCTCGACATAATGTAGATCCCTGAAGCTGAAAGGATAAGATCCCCCAGATCCTGCCTTCCCTGTACACTCTTCAGAATTATGCTATTAAGTCCTTTGGCTTTTCCCTATCCTTTCAGCTGTAATGCATTAATTCACATTTTTGAATAAAATAATCTGTCATTTGTCTATCCAATCTGAGAACACTATCTCTGTCCTGTTGATCATCATTTTCACTGACTGCTGTATTTTCAAACTTGGTATTTTTGGCAATTGTTGAAATTTTACACTCTTTTCCAGCACTTCATCATTTATCTAACTTTGAATCTTGAGAAACACTTCTGGCTGTCTTACTCCAGGCTGAGAAATAGCCATTACATGTCATAAAGTTATAACACAGAAGGAAGGTATTTGACCCATCAAGATGGAAGTGAGTACTGCAGATGCTAGAGATTGACTCAAGAGTGTGGTGCTGGAAAAGCACAGCAGGTCAGGCAGCATCCGAGGAGCAGGAAAGTGGATGTTTCAGGCAAAATTCCTTCATCAGGAGTGAGGCTGGGAGCGGATGGTGCTGAGGTGGAAGGATGGAACTGGGGTAAGGTGGGGGCCAGGGAAATGAGGAAATTGGTGAAATACACATTGATGCTATGGGGTTGAAGGCGTTCCTCCTGTAGGCATTGGGTGGCAAGGATATGGCAATGGAGGAGGTCCAGGACTTGCATGACTTTGGCAAAGTGGGAGGGGGAGTTGAAGTGTTTGACTACGGGGTGGTGGGGTTGATTGAAGCAGGTGTCCTGGCGATGTTTTCTGAAGCGCTGTGCAAGTAGGTGTCCTGTCTCCCCAGTGTAGAGGAGACCGCATCAGAAGCAACTGCGGTGGCAGGGGAAGGTGCCAGGAGGGGAGGGTGAATGTTAGGGGGTGTGGACCTCACGAAGGTAGTCGCGGAGGGAATGGTCTTTACGGGAAGGAGATGGGGTGGGGAGGGAAATATATCTCTGGTCATGGGGCTCATTTGTAGGTGGCAGAAATGGCGGAGGATGATGCATTGTATACGGAGGTTGGTGGGGTGGAAGGTGATGACCAGAGGGTGTTCTATCCTTGTTGCAGTTGGAGGGGTGGAGTTCGAGGGCGGAGGTGCAGGATGTAGATAAGATGCACTGGGGGGCATCATCAACCATGTGGAAGGGTAAATTGCAGTCTTTAAAGAAGGAGGCCATCTGGTGTGTTCTGTTGTGGAACTGGTCCTCCTGGGAGCAGATGTGGAGGAATTTGACCCACTAAGTCCATGCCAGCTTTTTGTATTGATCACTGATTCTGTTGTTGCGTCATTTTTATAAGCAGGCTGTTTCTGATCCTCCCTTTTCATCAGCATCAATTTTGTTGACCCAATTTCTCTGTGGTTCTTTGTTTCTTATATGGGTTTTAAATACACAGGACATTGACCTTTTATGTTAGCTATGTCTCCCTGATTGGACTTGATTAACAGCCCCAATCAGGGAACTCATTCCATGATATCCAGCTTGCTAATATTGTTACAATCACGGCAACCCTCCCCTTCTGAGTGAATGAGTCTTCTGGGGCATTTTAACATCAAGTCAGGTTCCTCAAAATTGGAATCAGACACAGGAGGCATGTACCGCATGGGAGTTCGCATCTTGTGCCTGGAGTGCCTCAGTAGACCTACACTCCTTTCTTCTGCAGCCAAAGCATCAAGGCATTTTCTCTCTTCATGTCCATCTTTGATTCAGACGACTCAACAATATTTGATGGACAGGGTGAATCAATGGGCCCCTGAAGTATTTTTGAAGGCTCAGAGGGGCAGGGCAAATTTTGCACCCTGTGAACTTGCAGCTTTCAAATGGTCCATATGCTTATTTAAGACAGTCACATGAACCAGAACTTTATAAGTCACTCATCCTGATTTTGGGTTGATCATGCCTCATACCCAAGCATAGCCATTTCCATGATTCTTGCACCAAACGTTGTCTCCTGTATCAAACTCTCTCTCTCACTTGGCAGAGTCTTGGCATTGAAGTTCTTGATACTTCGTAAAAGCTATGGACTGTCTATGAGACCACTTCTAAGGTTGACCCTTTTTTTAGGAGTTGATGCAATGGCACCAGGATGGATGCCAGATTGCGTATGAACTTCCTGTAATAATTTAGCAGACTCAGAAAAAACCTAAGCTCTTGGACAGATGTGAGGGCTGGGGCATCTTTCATTGCCGTCACTTTACCATCCAGCGGTTATAAATCAGCCTTTTTGAGCCTGTAGCCCAAGTAGGTCACTTGGGAGGGTGTGCCAAGAACATACATTTTTCTCTTCTTAAGCGTATACTGGCTTAGAAAAACACCTTTGGACTACATCCAATTTCCCTATGTTTTCCTTATTAGTTTTCCCTGTTATCAGGATGTCATCTAAGAAAATGGTGACCTGAGTTGACCTTGCAAAATGTTCTCAGTCATCCACTGAAAAACTGAACAGGCTGACAATACGCTGAATGGCAGTCTCCTATATTGAAACATGTCCTTATAGGTATTAATTGTAGCAAATTTCTGAGAATCCTGGTCTAAACCCAATTGCAAGCAAGCATGGCTCATGTCAAGCTTTGTGAAATATAAACCTCCTGCCTGCTTGCATATAGATCCTTTTCTTGCTCATTCAACCTGTTTAAATCCCCTTGAAGCTTCTTTGCATGCACATCCCTAGCAAGCTTTATATCATCTGTAAACTTGAAAATATTACACGTTACCCCACATACAAATCATTGATATAAATTGTGAACAGCTGGGGCATGAGCACTGATCCTTGCAGTAATCAACTGGTCTCAGCTGCAACCTGAGAATAATCCATTTATTTCTACTGTTTAGTTTTTGCCTGTTAACTAATCCTGAAGCTATTCTAGTATGTTATCCTCAATCTCATTTGTTTTAACTTTAGTTACCAATCTCCCATGTGGAACTTTATACAACAGCCTTCTGAAAATCCAAATATTCCACACCAACTGATATTCTCCTTAATGCTCATAGGCGGCATTCTCAAAAAGCTCTTGCTAGGTTTGAGGGACATAACTTCACCTTCATAAATTCATGTTAACTCTGCAATCAGGCAATTGTTTTCTTTTTATCTAATAATTGGACTATTTATAATTAATTCTGATATTTTTCCTATTCTTTACAAGGGCCTGACAGGTATGTTATTCCATGTTTTCTTCCTTCTTTAAATAATGTGGTTACATTTGCAATATTAATAGATTAGATTCCCTACAGTATGGAAACAAGCCCTTTGCCCAACAAGTCCGCACAGACCTTCCGAAGTAAATCCACCCAGACCCTACATTTAGACCTGACTAATGCATCTAACACTATGGGCAACTTAGCATGGTCAATCCACCTGACCAGCACATCTTTGGATTGTGGGGAGGAAACCAGAGCACCCAGAAGAAGCCTGTGCAGACACAGAAAAAACGTTCAAACTCCACACAGATAGTCACCTAAGGTGGGAATTGAACCCAGGTTCCTGCTGCTGTCAGGCAGCAGTGCTTATCACTGAGCCACTATGCTGCCCAAGTTAACACAAATTTGAAAATAATTACTGATGCAACCACTATTTGAAAGTCTGTCAGACCAGGTTTCATATTGAATCTGACTTGTTCGGTATTACCATCAGTTAGGATCATTACAATAGACGTCTGCACCTTTAACTGCACAGTAGCCATTTATATATGAGAACCATTGTTGCACAGACACAAAAGACAGCTGCAGGAGGGTACAGTAATGGTTTTAGGCATGCAGGAATCTGGAGTGCAATCTGATCAAAGATTTGCTGGCTATAAATTGGCAGTTATAAGATTTGAAGTTGCGTATTTGGATTTAACAAGCAGGAGACTGGTAGAACACAGCAAGCCAGGCAGCATCAAGAGATGGAGAAGTCAATGTTTTGGGTATAACCCTTCTTCAAGACTGGGGGTGGGTGTAAGGGGAACTGCAGATAAAGTTGAGGGAGGGAGGGGCGGGGTGGTGAGGCAGGGATAGGTGAACACAGATAGACGGTACGGCCAGGTTGGTAGCTGGAAAGAAGCTTCAATCAGAGGAATGGAAAGGAGGGGGAGGGCAGTTGGGGGATGAGAAGGCAGGTTATTTTGAAATTGGAGAACTTGATGTTGAGTCCTCCAGGCTATAGGCTGCTCAGGCAGATGAGGTGTAGTTCCTCCAATTTGCGCTGTCGTTCATTTTGGCAATGGAGGAGGCCAAGGATGCTCATGTCAGAGAGGGAGTGAGAAGGAGAATTAAAATAAGCAGTGACTGGGAGGTCAGGTTGGCCCTGTAGGCCCAGCTGAGGTTCTTGGTGAAACGTGCCCTGAGTTTACATTTGGTCTCCCTGATGCAGAGAAGGCCACATTGGGAGCACCAAATACAGGAAACTAGGCTGGAGGAGAGTCAAGATTAGAGATGTGCTGGAAAAGCACAGCAGGTCAAGCAGCATTCGAGGAGCAGGAAAAATGATGTTTCGGGCAAAAGCCCTTCACAGCCTGACTTGCTGTGCTTTTCCAGCACCACTCTAATCTTGACTCTGATCACCAGCATCTGCAGTTCTCATTTTCACCTAGGTTGGAGGAGAGGCTTGTGAACTCCTGTAGCACCGGGAAAGAATGTTTGGGGCCCTAGATGGATGTGAGGGGGTTGCTGTACAGGCAGGTTTTGCATCTTTTATGATTGCAGAGGGAGGTACCTGAGGGTTCAGGAGGCGTGGATTGTGGGGAGAGTGGCAAGAACTAAGGATTGGCGAAGGGAACTGTCCTTGCAGAAGGCAGAGAAGGGTGGGGAGGGGAAGATGTTCTTGCTGGTGTTGTCTAATTGGAATTAGTGCAAGTGTTTAAAGATGATACGTTGGATGTGGAGACTGATGGGTGGTACATGATGACATGCGGGACTTTGTCTTTATTGCATTTAGAGGGCGAGGGTTTTAAAGTAGTAGAGTGGAGAATGGAGGAGATGTGGTGGAGGGCTGTCTGGATGACAGAGGCAGGAAAAGCACGTTGTTAAAAATAGGTGGACATCTGGGATGCTTGGGAGTGGAATGCCTTCTTGTCTGAGCAGATATGGCGGAGGCAGAGGAATTAGGAGAATGGGATGGAGTTCTTGCAGGATACTGGGTGGGAGGAGTTGTAGACCAGGTAAGTTATGTGAGTCTGTGGGTTTGTAGTAAACGTCCATCTTGAGACTGTCGCTGAGCATCTCAGCTGGGCCCGCAGGGGCCGACCTGACCTCCCAGTCACTGTCTATTTTAATTTCCCTTCCCATTCCCTCTCCGACATGACCATCTTTGGCCTCCTCCATTGCCACAGCAAATCAGACGGCAAATTGGAGGAACAACACCTCATCCTCCGTCTGAGCAGCCTACAGCCTGGAGGACTCAACATTGAGTTCTCCAATTTCAAATAAACTACTTTCCCATCCCCTGACTCCCTCCCCCTCCTTTCCATTCCTCTGATCGACACTTCCTTCCAGCTACCACCCAGATTTATTCCTCTCATTGACTAACCAAGTCGTACTCTGTACCTGTGTTCACCTATCCCTAACTCACCACCCTGTCCCTCCCTCCTCCAACCACCCCCTGTATCTATGCTTCCCATACAGCCGCCCCCAGTCCTGAAGAACAGTTATACCCAAAACATTAACTTCTCTACTTTCTGATGCTGTCTGGCTTGCTGTGTTCTTCCAACCTCTTGCTTGTCTACCTTGGATTCCAGTTTTTTGTCTCTATTTGCAGTTAACAGCAGCAACAATCCATTGGGAGACAGTTAAAGATGAAAGGGCTAACGTGGGGACATTTTATGCTAGTTTTAACATTTCCTACCATGCACTCGGGAAGGAAAACAGAGCACTCTATTAATTACCAGTTTTGAGATATCTTTTTCCTTCTGCTGCAAAGTCAGGAATTCAAACTAATTATTGAGAACTGTTTGTGATGAAATTGGAGATGGTATTTTCATCCTCTTGACCACCTTGTGACTTGTCAATCATTCCTTGTTGTCTTGTGTAAACAGCAAGATTTTGTGTCAGATGACATCATTAGTTCATGTACGAAAGAGAGTCCAGTTATCAGGTCAGTTGCACAGGTGTCAAACATGGGACTCAATTTAATATTTGTCCCAACAATATTCTATTCGAAAAAGATTAAAATGAATAAGGAACAGATTTATATATGGCAGGCCATTCTAATGTACACAAACTATTTGATTAGATTAGATTAGATTCCCTACAGTATGGAAACAGGCCCTTCAGCCCAACCAGTCCACACCGACCCTCCGAAGAGTAACCCATCCAGACCCATTTCCCTCTGACTAATGCACCTAATACTATGGGCAATTTAGCATGGCCACTTCACCTTTTTGGACTGTGGGAGGAAACCGGAGCACCCGGAGAAAACCCACGCAGACACAGGGAGAATGTGCAAACTCCACACAGACAGTCGCCCGAGGCTGGAATCGAACCTGGGACCCTGGTGCTGTGAGGCATGTTGAAGGAAGTATGCAAATTGAGTTAAGCTGTTATGTGTTTGATTTTCAAAACTAGTTGACAATGAACCACACAGATGATATGTTCTGAAAATTAAGTCCTATCGAAACATAGTAAATAGATACAGGTGTAGGCCATTTGGCCCTTCGAGCCTGCACCACCATTCAATGTGATCATGGCTGATCATGCAATTTCTGTACCCCATTTCTGCCCTCTCCCCATATCCCTTGATCCCTTTAACCACAAGGGCCATGTCCAGCTCCCTTTTGAATATATCTTATGAAGTGGCTCCAACAGCTTCCTGTGGGACAGAATTCCACAGGTTCACAACTATTTGAATGAAGAAATCCTTCCTCATCTCAGTCCTGAATGGCTTACCCCTTGTTGTTAGAGTCTGACCTCTGGTTCTGGACTTACCCAACATAAGGAACGTTCTTCCCGCATCTAGCGTGTCCAGTCCTATCGAGATTTTATGTTTCTGTGAGATCCCCCCCCTCATTCTTCTGAATTCCACTGAGTACAAGCCCAGTCAATCCAGTCTTTCCTCTTATGCCAGTCCTCCCATCCAGGGAATCAGTCTGGTGAACCTTCGCTGGACTCCCTTAATAGCAACAATATCCTTCCTCAAACTAGGAGACCAAAACTGCACATAATACTCAAGGTGTGGTCTCACCAAGGTCATAATTGCAGCATGACATCCTTATTCTGATACTCAAATCCTTTCGCTATGAAGGCCAGCATGCCATTAGCTTTCCTCACTGCCTGCTGCACCTACATGCCAACCTTTAACTGTTCCAACATGAAACCTAAATCTCATTGCACCTCAATGTTACCTAAACTGCCACCGGTCAGATAATAATCTGCCTTCCTGACTGAAATAGATAATCTCATATTCATCAACATTATATTGCACCACATTATATTGCATTTGCCAAGTATTTGCCCACTCAGCCAGTCTATCCAAGTCACCCTGCAGCCTCTTACTTCTTCGTCATAGCACACACTGCTCCCCAGCTTAGTATCATCTGAAAATTTTGAGTGATTACATTCAAAGCCTTCGTCTAAATCATTAATGTATGTCGTGAACAACTGAGGTCCCAGCACTGAAATCTGCAATACCCCATTCATCACTGCCTTCCACTCTGAAAACAACCCGTTGATTCCAACTCTCTGCTTCCTGTCCGCCAACCAGTTCTCTCTCTCTCTTCCTGTCAGTATTTTACCTCTGATCCCAGGAACTTTAACTTTCCGTACTAACCTCTTGTGTGAAATATTGCCAAAAGTCTTCTGAAATTCCAGATACACAACATCTACTGATTCATCCTTGTCCACTCTACTGGTCACATTCTCAAAAAGTTCCAAAAGTTTTGTCAAGCATGATTTTCCTTCAGTGAATCCATGCTGACTAGGACCGATTCTGTCACCGCTTTTCAAATGCTCAGTTATTATATCCTTAATGATTGATTCCAACGTTTTCCCCACCACTGATGTCACGCTAACTGGCCTACAATTCCCCATTTTCTCTCCCTTTTTTTTTAAAAGAGTGGGATCACAACAGCTACCATCCAGTCCATTGGAGCTCTTCCAGAGTCTACAGAATGCTGGAAAACAATCACCAGTACATCTGCTATTTCTCGGATCACTTCGCTACATACTCTGGGATGCAGAGCATCAGGCCCTGGGGACTCATCAGGTTTTAATTCCATCAATTTCCCCAATATGATTTTCTAACTAATAAGGATTTCCTTCAGTTCCTCCTTCATGCTTGACCCTCTGTCCCCTCGGAGAAAGTGAGGACTGCAGATGTTGGAGATCAGAGTTGAGAAAAGCGAGGAAGAACATTCATCTTAATGAGAGATATTATGGAGTCATAGAGATGTACAGCATGGAAACAGACTCTTCGATTCAACACATCCATGCTGACCAGATATCCTGACCCAATCTAGTCCGACCTGCCAGCACCCGGCCCATATCCCTCCAAACCCTTCCTATTCATATACCCATCCAAATGCCTATTAAATGTTGCAATTGTATCAGCCTCGACCACATCCTCTGGCAGCTTATTCCATACGCACACCACCCTCTGTGTGAAAATGTTGCCCATTAGGTCCCTTTTAAATCTTTCCCATCTCACCCTAAACCTATGCCCTCTAGTTCTGGACTCCCTCACCCCAGAGAAAATACCTTGTATATTTATCCTATCCATGCCTGTCATGATTTTATAAAGCTCTACAAGGTCACCCCTCAGTTTCCGCGCTCCAGGGAAAACTGCCCCAGCCTATTCAGCCTCTCCCTGTAGCTCAAATCATCCAGCCCTGGCAACAAAGTTTCACAGCATCCTTCTGATAGGAAGGAGACTAGAATTTCACATACTATTCCAACAGTGGCCTATCCAATGTCCTGTACAGCCACAACATGATCTCCCAACTCCTATACTAAATGCTCTAATAATAAAGGAAAGCATACCAAACACCTTCTTCCCTATCCTATCTACCTGTGACTCAATTTTCAAGGAATTTTGAACCTGCACTTCAAGGTCTCTTTGTTCAGCAACACTCCCTAGGACCTTACCATTAAGTGTATAAGTCCTGCTAAGATTTGCTTTTCCAAAATGCAGCATCTCACATTTTTCTGAATTAAACTCCATCTGCCATGCCTCAGCCCATTGGCCCATCTGATCAAGATCCCATTGTAACCTGAGGTAACCTCCTTTGCTGTCCACTACACCTCCAATTTTGGTGTCATCTCCAAACTTACTAACTTATACCTCCTGTGTTCACATCCAAAATATTTATATAAATATCAAAAAGCAGTGAGCACAGCAATGATGTTTGTGGCACACCACTGGTCACAGGTCTCCAGTCTGAAAATCAACCCTCCACCACCACCCTCTGTCTTCTACCTTCGAGCCAATAGTGTATCCAAATGGCTAGTTCTCCCTGTACTCCATGAGATCTAACCTTGATAATCAGTCCACCATGACAAACCTTGTTGAACGCCTTGCTGAAATCCATATAGATCACGTCCACTGCTCTGTCTTCATCAATCCTTCTTGTTACGTCTTCAAAAAACTCAGTGAGACATGATTTCTTATGCACAAAGCCATATCCAAAATGAATCTAGTTCCATTTGCCTGGAATTGGCTCATATCCCTCTAAAGCCTTCTTATTTATGTACCCATCTAGATGCCTGTTAAATGTTTTAATCATACCAACCTCCTCCACTTCCTCTGGCAGTTCATTCCATACATGAACTACCCCCTCCGTGAAAAGGTTGCCTCTAAGGTGGTTTTTATATCTTTGCCCTTTCACCTTAAACCTGTGCCCTTTAGTTTTAGACTCCTCTACCCTGGGGAAAATAACTTTGGATACCCACCCTTTCCATGCCCCTCATGATTTATATACTTCTGTAAGGTCACCCTTCAACCTCTGATGCTCCATTAAAACAGCCCCAATCTATTCAGCCTTTCCCTCTAGCTCAAACCCTCCAATCCTGGCAACATCCTTGTAAATCTTTACTGCACCCTTTCAAGTTTAACAACATCTTTTCTATAGCAGACAGACCAGAATTGAATGCAATATTTCAAAAGTAGCCTAACCAATGTCCTGCACTGCTGCAACACGACATCCCAACTCCTATACTCAATGCGTTGACCAATAAAGGCAAATGCCTTTGCTACCCTGTCTACCTGTGACTCCAACTTTCAAGGAACTATGAGTCTGCATTCCAAGGCCTTTTTGTTCAGCAACACTCCCCAGGACCTTACCATTAAGTGTATAAATGCTGCCTTGATTTGCCTTACCAAAATGCAACACCTCCCATTTATCTAAATCAAATTCCATCTGATCAAAGTCCCATGTGACTCCCTTTGTGCCCTTTCCTTCCCTTTTTGAATTTTCCTCTTTCTTTGAAGAATCTACAAACTTCTGTTTGGCAACTAGGCACTCACTACAATGTGGTTTAGAACAGAGCTCCTCATTCCAGCATTCTGTGACACAATACTCAGGGATCTGATTCATCCTGTTTGTTAGTCATTGTATTTGTGTTGATCACAAGGAATATCATTATTATATTGTACACTCACTGTAAACTGCAGAAAACCATCCAACCAATTAATTCTGTAAAATTCTTCTAACATAGCTGCAATACCTGTCCAGCGCTGCTGATATCAACAGTGCCCATGAGAGTACGGGCTGGGCTGGAACAAGCTCATACCTGCAGTCAAAATTGGAGAACTAGTCATCCTCGGGCAATCATATGCATCTCATAGCATCTGGTTATACTGTGATTTTGGCAGAGATCTGAGATCAACAAGAGTTGACGCTCAGTAAGGCCGGGTGCTTTTTAATGAAATAAAAATAAAAGGGTACTTGTCTTTACAAGTAAGGGCTAAGCTATATTTCTTTCTTGATTAATAAATGGAGTCCAAACTTCTATTTAATAACTGACCATTTAGAGGTATAAATTTTTAACACAATACATTACATATTGAACATGTTCAGTTTTAGTTTATTAAGTAGCTAGGGTGTTAGAAGTTCTTGACATGATTTGTAGAAGTCTGTTTTAAATCTTTTCTTTTTTATCCAAAGTTGTGTGGATACTATAAAGCGTTTGCAGAATTCCACATAAAATTGAATATATTACGATTGAGATAAACAGATTTTGAAACATTTATTGAGAATTAGTGGATAGGATGGGAAAATAAAGTTTGTGTAGAAAATCAATAAAGATATTAAGTTGGCAAAGGGGTCGTATTGTTTCTTCATATTTTGTGTGTACTTAAAGATAATGGGGGAAAAAATGAACACCATGCATTTTTGCACAAGGCAAACAACTGCAATATGCAAATTATGTTAGACTGAGACATCTTGTACTTCACGAACCATAGAAACAAAATTTCAAGGAATAGAATAATTGACCCATTGATTCTGTTCTGCCATTCAGTAACATTATGCTTGATTAAGTCCCCTTAATTCCATTTTCCTGCTTGTCCCTGTTGCCCTACATTCTCATGTCAATCAAAATCTGCCTGGTCAGTCTTGAATGTATTTAATGATGCATCCTCCACTGCTGTGATGGAAGAGAATTCCAAAGACAAACCACTGCCTGAGAAAAGAAATTCCTTCTCATCCCTGTCTTAAGTGGGAGACCCCAAATTTTCAGTAAGTCCATCCCACTCTTAGATTCTCCACAAGAGGAATATCATGCCAGCATTACCTCGTTGAGCCACCTCAGAATTATCTGAATTTCAATAAGATAACCTCTCACTGTTTTAAACTGAGTTTAGCTTTAACCTGTTCAATTTTTCTGAATAAGATAATCCTTCATCCCAGGAGTAAGTTTCATGAGACTTCTTTCAGCTGCTTTCAAGACAAGTATATTTTCCCTTAAGTAAGAAACCAAAACTGTGCTCACTCCATCCTCCTCACAATAAAATCCAACATTCCTCTAGTCTTATCTGTTGATTTTCACTTTAAATATTTATTTATATCCCTTCCTGTCAATTACTATTTCTCATCCTGATAATTTTTATCACTTTAGTTCATTGCCAGCCTATTTCGACTTCCCAAGGAATCCCTGAATCTTTAGGATCATCACCATGTCATGATTCTCACCTATATAGCTCTTGGTATGCTATGACAACGATTATCCATCCTTGTGGATTTGTGTTTAGAGTCCTTCCAAAGTATTTTAGGACCTGAGCTTTGGTATGCTGAGATCTACTTGAATGGCTTCAGTTACAGAGCAAATATTGCCAGAATATTTGCTGATAATTTGAGGAAAGTAATCAATATGTGTCCTTCCAATTGTATATTGTATGACACAAATAAGTTGGATGAAAACTCATATTTACAGGATCATACAAAATAAGCTTTCCGACACTGTTTTGAAACAGAAAGCATTTTGAAGACCTGTTGAGGTCATGTAATGAAAGCTGAACTTGTCATCTGTTTGCCTAGAGCTTTAACAGAATTATTGAATATTGTTTGAAAAAGAATTTAATTTTAACTTTACTTGTGTGGGTGTTCTTTGAATATTAAATAGAAGCTTGCCTCGGAGTAATTTGCCAACTTGTTTAAATAATTTACATGTTGACATATTAACAATTTATTGGAACATTTGTAATATTCTTCTGCTCTGTGATAATGCTTGCAGATGCAATAACAACTTTCATTTATGTAATATCTTTGAAGTTATGAAATGTACTCAGGCACTTCACAGGAACATTTTGCAAGGAAATATAATTCCTCATTTTTCTTGTCCCATGACTCTGTTTTTCTACCTTTGAGCAAAATGTTTGGAACTCCGACGAAAATATCCACCATGTAGATCAAAACCATTGATAGTGGCTCTGATTCAAAATTAAGAACAATCCTGAATGGCGGCTTTGCGCTTTTAAATAATGTGTTGAATGTCTCATAAGTAAATTTTACAAGCTTGTTGCGTTTGGTGCCTTTATTCTAATTTTGAACTACAGTTTGCTGAGCACACATTCAAAATATTGTTATATTGGGGGTGGACAATATGAGGAGAATATGAGTCAAGATCACTGTGCAAATTATCTGCATCATCCACTTAGGTTCAGTTTTCTGTACATTATATCCGAAAGTTAGCAGTCAAATATTCAGCAAAATTAACTAGCACGTACGACAACATACATGAATATTAAAATTAACTTGGTATGTGAAGGATAAAATGTTGAATCTGTAATAGCTTGTTTGAATTTATTGTAAAAAGGAAAATCACAACAGATGCATTTTCTTTGCAGCTTGTCAATGTAATGGTCACAGCACATGCATCAATGGCAGTATTTGTGAACAATGTAAGAACCTGACTGTTGGAAAACAATGTGAAGCTTGCATGCAGGGATACTATGGAGATCCAATTAATGGTGGCAGATGTCAATGTAAGTACTCGTTCAAATGCTCTGAAGTGTTCAATATAAAATTGTTGGTAAAAATTCCAGATGTTGTTTCTCAATAGATTTACAGTAAACTGAAGTTTTATCTGTTTAATATCAGTAAAAATTGTTAGTCATTTTCAGTACGATTGTAATAAGGTTGTATCTAATTATTGCTAGTTGCAAACAGCTAGCATAGTAAAGAATAATGCATCATCTATCCCCTGTGCCACAGTTGATGAATCACCTTTGTACGTTGGCCATGTCCTGAAAAGAAAAGCTATTGTTTTTTGTAGAATGATTTCTTTGATTCATAAGATTTTCTACAATGTGTACATTTACAAGACCTTTCTTGTATTTGTTTGGACTTCAAAGCAAAATGGCATTTGCCAAAGTGTCTTCAGTTACTCTCTGTTTTGGCAGACAACTAATTGGGACTAGCGAAATCAACCAACATAAATGTTTGATTTAATGTATCTTTTTTTTCATGTGTAATATTTTTATTCACTCATGGGACATGGGTGTGCTGGCTGGCCAGCATTCATTGTCCAAAACTAGTTGCCCTCAAGAAGGTGATAGCAAACTGCCTTCTTGAACCACGGTAGTCTGCATGCTGCTGGTTAACCCACAATGCCATTAATGAGGGCATTCCAGGATTTTGACCCAGCGACAGTGAAGGAATGATGATATACTTCCAAATTAAGATGGTGGGTGGCTTGGAGGGGAGTTGCAGACAGTGGTGTACTCATGTATCTCCTGCTCTTGTCTTTCTAGATTGAAGTAGTTGTGGGTTTGGAAGGTGATGTCTAATGCTGTTTGGTGAATGTTTGCAGTGTGTCATGAGATAGTACATACACCTGCTGCACCTGGTGGAGGGAGTGAATGTGATGTCAATCAAGCGGCTGCTTTGTCCTTGATGTTGTCAAGTTTATTGAATGTTGTTAGAGGTGCACCCATTCAGGCAAGTGGGGTGTAATCCATCATGTTTCTGACTTACTCCTTGTAGATTATGGACAGGTTTCAAGGAGTCAGATGGGGAATTTCTCACCACAGTATTCCTAGCCTGTGACCAGCTCTTGTAGCCTGTGTTTATTTGGCGAGTCAAGTTCAGTTTCTGGTCAATGATAACCCCCAAGATGTTGATAGTAGGGGACTCAGTGATTGTAACATCACTGAATGTCAACAGTAGTGGTTAGATTATCTCTGATTAGAGATGGTTGTTGTCTGGCAAATATTGCTTGTCTCTTGTCAGCCCACATAGGATACTGTCCAGATCTTGCTGCATTTGAACATGGATTGCTTCAGTATCTGAAGAGTTGCGAATGGTGCTGAGCATTAAGCAATCATTGATGAACATCCCCACTCTCTTCTTATGATGGAGGGTAAGTCATTGCTGAAGCATCTGAAGATTTTTGGACCTAAGACACTACTTTGAGGAACCCCCTCAGAGATATCCTGAAGCTAAGAAGACTGACCTGCTATTCAGCTGTTGTTCCCTGATTTGTTTTCCCTCATGGCACAAAAGCAGTGTCTTTTTTTTTGTTTCTGTCTGTGTGCATGTCCTGGGGCTTTGGTGACTTTGTGTGTTCTGATTGTGTTGTGAAGATGTGGGTATACTGTACCTTTAAGAGAGCTAAAAGCAACAGAATTACCTGACAGCACCAAGCGTTCTGAAAAAAGGTATAATATAACCTTTTGGTCCAGCAGGTAGTACAGCTGGTTGCCTGGAGACAAAAAGAAATTCAAATTAGGCTAATCAGTTTAAATTATGCCCTGAAAAGTACCAAACTCTAATCAAATCTGAATTTAGTATATTGACAATCTTAAAAACCAATGACACAATCCGATCTTTTGGGGGGGGGTGGGTGTATAAGACCCGGGAAAATTGAACAGTTGGAAGGAGAACTGCCAAGCCAATGACATCTGCAAACTGCCCAGAGAATAGCTCTCTTAATCAATCAGTAACCTTTATCGATCAGTAACCTATGAAGCAGAATCACCAAGAAGAAGAAAAGCAGACAGGAATACAGAGAAGAAGCGAAAGCTTCCTGGTTTTGAGATAAGACATTTTGTTTTGTAAACCTTAATCGGGAGTTTTATTGGACTAATATTATAGAAGGGAAGGTAAAAGATAGGTTAGAAGAAGGGGTTGTAAATAGTTGTTAGTTAATTATTTTCTGTTATACTTTAAGCAATAAAGTTGTTAATTTCTACTTTAAATAGTTCTTGGCCTCTTGAATTTTCACAGATTACTTCATGGGATAAATCTTTTCTGTGTTGCTGCTTTAAATTAAGCAGGGGTGTTTACCTCGTGTCATAACATTTGCTCCAGTAACTTTTGTGGTGACCTCGGAGTAGTATGGTTTGAGAATCTGTACATGTTTCCAAGTGGGTTGTAACATCTTTGATAAATTTAGAAAACAGCATATATATTCTATTCAAAATACTAATGGAATTTAACAAATTATATACAGCATTGTAAAAATTCTACTTCATGATTCTAATTCAGTACTTGTTCTTAAATGCTTGAACTGTGCTAGGTGATGAACATGTTAAGACCCCAGGTATTAACTGGAATTAGATTTTCCAAAAGAAATAACCTTTTTTCAAACATCTGTGAGAAATCTTAAAAAAAAAATCCTGAAAAGACATCATTAATTCCTATCTCCTTTTGACTCAAGTGGAACATTCAGCAATAACTTTATGAATAGAGGATTCAGTGATAGCAGAAATGTGAGACTGGCCAGATACAGACTAATTATGTCAATTCGAAAGTAGAATCTAGATTAAAAAGAATGACGATAGAATCCCCTCTAGCAATTATTGTTCTCCAATTCCTGGCCACTCTTATGACACAATTATGAACTTTAGGCATACCAAGAGTATGATCGACAAATGACTTAGTTGCGAACCAAGTACCATTATTCAATGAATTGTTCTCAGTGGAACAACAAGGACTTTGACTTAAAGAATGACAAAAAAAGTTAGAAAGGAGAAAACGGTAATGCTGATCAGGTAGAGGGAATTTGACTATTTACAAGAAAGTTCAGCACATGCATGAATGTTTCAGTTGCACATTTATTCAGTTGCAACATATGTATGACCACAGTGCGTGGAATTGATTGATGAAAATGTTATTGAAAGGGCACCATGGTCACTCAGTGGTTAGCACTGCTGCCTCACAGTGCTAGGGATTTGGGTTCGATTCCACCCTTGGACGACTGTCTGTGGAGTTTGCATGTTCTCCCTGTGTCTGCATGGCTTTCCGCCCGGTGCTCCAGTTTCTACTCGCAGTCCAAAGATACGTGGATTGGCCATGCTAAATTGCCCATGGTGTTCAGGGATGTGTAGGCTAGTTGTGTTCACCATGGGAAATGCAGGGTTACAGGGAAGAAAGGGTAGGGGGATGGATATGGATGGGATGTTGTTCGGAGGGTTGGTGTGGACGAGTTGGGCTGAATGGCCTCTTTCCACACTGTAGTGATTCTATGATTCAATGAAAATTCTTTAAATGATGAGGGCCAAAGTAATTTGAAGGATTTTGAAAGTTCTATCAGCTTCAAGTTTGTGGATGATGATGATGTGTTTAAATCACTTAAAGAGTTGTGATTCCGGTAACATACCTGGGGTAGATCACTTTATCAGCACAAATGTTTTGTCAAATAAAATAGCCTTACTGTTAAGAAGGCTACATGTGAAAAATCTTAAATGAATGTGGACATTGAACATAACAAGACAATTGTTTTTGTAAGTTAGTGCATTTGCATTTTACAAACCTGGACTTCATTGCATTATTTTAATAAGACCAAATTTCTTCCCTTGAATTATTAAACAGCTATTATTAGCACTGGGAGATGGGAATTGCAAGGCAAAAGTGCTTAATTATTTTAAAACTACATCAGTGGTAAAGTGATACATATAAAAAATATAGGAGAACCTAATTACAGCCCACAGTGAGTCTTCCCATTAGTGAGAGACTGAAACAAAGTTGTGGCAATGCCATTGAAAAATGCATCGGTTCAATGACGTACCAACTGTTAATTGCCGAGTTTTGTTTAAATTTCAATTCTGGTTCAACGCTGGTTGATTGAAATTGGGCAAGGCATTACCTTGAGTGACTATGACCTAATCTGTTGAGTTAAAACTGGTGCAGTGTGTTGCATTCTTTCAGTTGGCTTGACAATCTTCTACCAATCAGAGTCCACTTGCCAACCAATCAATGCCCTCACATACAGTTCAAATGTTATTTTTCATTTACACTGGTATTCTTGTGAATTCTCTTGATGCAAGATTAAAAGCTTCATAAAATATTTTTTTCAGTAATGCTAAAGAGAAAGAGTAACATTGGTTAAGATAATGGAGAAATGGAGAAGGACTGGACTGTGACACAGGCTTAATTCCTAATGGAAAATAATGGTGGTATTTTACAACAATGAATTTAAGGATGTGTCTGAAAATAGTAACATTGTGGTAATAAACATGGTAGCATAAAGTTGTTTTGGGTAATGGAATGTTTGAAAGAGATTATGCGTTTGGATGATATGCTGCGTAAAATCCTGGTGGATGGCCAAGTTTTAAATTAACATCTCCCTTGCCAGAGGCAGTCCATGTGAAGAAGTCACAGCAAATGGTTGGTGGCTACATTACATATCAATTATTTTTTGGGAGAAATCTGAAAATTCCTTCAGTTATGAGTGATCATACCCTAGCTTATGAATAGTCTACAAGTAATGCTCCTCATTCTGTGTACTTGAATGCCTTTCATGCAAGGAGCAGGGCAATCATATAGGCTGAGGTTTCACAGAAAATGCAACAAGTCTTCATATATATAAAATCATAGAAACAGGTCCTTTGGCTCACTGCTGACTACAAGCATCGAACTAGACTCATCCCATTTACCTGCACTTCCTCCATAGCCTAAGGCCTACCAGGGGAAAGCGATAGTTGTCAGGTGTGGCTCTGTGGCTCAGAAGGGAAAGGGGAAGAATGGAAAAGCGCTAATGGTAGGGGACACAATAGTTAGACGGATTGACAGAAGATTTTGTGGTTCCCTTTCCTCCCCCTGACTGTAACCCAGCTGTCCTAATCCTGTGTCTGAGGAGTGACCACCTCCCTGTCCATCCTCTCAAGTTCCCCTCAGCCTGCCGGATGATCAGCAGTTCATCCAGCTCCAGCTCCAGCTCCAGTTCCCTAACTCGGTTTTTTGAGGAGCTGGAGTTGGGTGCACTTCCTGCAGACGTGGCCAGTGGAGACATGTGTCGTGTCTCTCACCTGCCACATTCTGCAGGGGGAACCTACAACTGCCCTATCAGTCATACCCCGCTAATCTGAAAGCCCACACCGAACTAAACAAGGAAGAAGAAAAAAAGAAAACCTGAAGAACTTACCACATTTACAGACTCTTATTAAAGTTAGAGGAGGTTGAAGGGAGACCCTAGGCTCTCGGGTTTAGATCTCACCCACTTAAGAAACCATCACTTACCCTTCCCAGCATCCCTTGCTTCTCTCTGCCCTCTCTCCTCGCCGCTCTGTAAAAAAAACGAGACAGTGAGGTGAGGAACAGGCAGCGAGTGCAGCTTAACACATGGCTGCGCAGCTGGTGCAGGAGGAAGGGCTTCAGATACTTAGACCATTGGGATGCCTTCTGGGGAAGGTGGGACCTGTACATGAAGGATGGGCTGCACCTGAACTGGAGGGGCACAAATGTCCTGGGTAGTTGATTTGCTCGTGTGGTTCGGGAGGGTTTAAATTAGTTTGGCGGGGGGTGGGAACCAGAGCTATATATCTGAGGGGGGGTTGGTAGTTGTAGATGGGGCAGTGACAGGATGTAGTGAAGATATTGGGGAGGTTTTTCATGTGATGAAACAAAGAGATCAGTTAAAGTGTGTCTGCTTTAACGCAAGGAGTATCAGAAATAAGAGTGATGAACTTAGAGCATGGATCAGTATTTGAGACTATGATGTTTTAGCCATAAGAGATGTGGGTTTCACAGGGGCAGGAATGGTTGCAAGATATTCCAGGGTTTAGAACATTTAAAAAGAACAGGGAGGGAGGGAGAAAGAGAAGGGGGTGTAGCATTGCTAGTCAGAGAGTGCATAACAGCTGCAGAAATGAAGGTTGTCGAGGAAGGTTTGTTTACTGAGTCAGTATGAGTGGAAGTTAGGAACAGCAAGGGAGCAGCCACCTAACTGGGGGCTTTCTACAGACCCCCTGATAGCAGTAGGGAGATCAAAGAACTCACAGGACGGCAGATTTTGGAAAAATGCAGATGTAGCAGTGTTGTTGTTATGGGTGACTTCAACTTTCCCAATATTGACTGGAACCCTTGTTAGTGTAGATGGTTTGGATGGAGCTGTTTTTGTCAGGTGTGTTCAGGTGGGTTCCCTTACTCAGTATGTTGACAGGCCAATGAGGGGAAGGACCATTTTGGATTTGGTGCTCAGCAATGAGCCAGGACAGATGTCAGATCTCGTGGTGGGAGAGCACTTTGGTGACAATGACCACAATGCTTCATATTTACTGTAGCCTTGGAGAGGGAAAGGAGCAGTTACCATGGAAAGATATTTAATTGGGGAAAAGGAAATTATGATGCTATCAGTAAGGAGTTGGGAAGTACAGATTGGGAGCAATTGTTCCACAGAAAGGGCACAACAGACATGTGGAAACTGTTTAAGTAGCAGTTGTTGTGAAGTGATGCATAAATTTGTTCCTCTGAGACAGGCAAGAAGGGGTAAGATTAAGGAGCCTTGGATGACGAGAACAGAGGAGCTTCTTGTCAAAAGGAAAAAGGCAGCTTACAGAAGGTGGAGGAAGCAAGGATCTAGCATAGCTTAAGAGGATTACAGGCTTACGAGAAAGGAGCTCAAAAAATGGACTGAGGAGAGCTTGGAGCAGGCATGAAAAAAGCTTGCTGGGAAGGATTAGGGAGAACCCAAAGGCATTTTACTCTTACGTGAGGAATGCAAGAATGATCAGGGAGAAGATATGGCCAGTCAGGGATAGTGTAGGGAACTTGTGCATGGGGTCTGAGCAGATAAGAGAAGTCCTAAATGAGTTTTTTTTGCTTTTGGTTTTCACTAAGGAAAGGGACGTTGTTGTAGATGAGAACTTTGAGGAGCTGGAAAACAGGCTTGAACAGATAGAGATTGAGGAGGTTGATCTGCTGGAAACTTTGGCAAACATTAAGATTGATAAGTCCCCAGGGCCAGACCAGATTTATCCTAGATTGCTCCACGAAGAGAGAATGGAGTTTGCTCGGCCTTTGGCGAAGATCTTTGCTTCCTCACTCTTCACGGGAGTCGTACCGGAGGATTGGAGGGAGGCGAATGTTGTTCCTCTTTTCAAGAAGGGTAATAGGGAAACCCCTGGCAATTACAGACCAGTCAGTCTTACATCTGTGGTCAGCAAGGTTTTGGAAATAATTCTGTGGGATAGGATTTTTGACTATTTGGAAAAAGCATAGCATGATTAAAAGCAGTCAGCATGGCTTTGAGGAGCAGGTCATACCTCACAAATCTTATTGAGCTCTTTGAGGAGGTGATGAGACAGGTTGGCAAAGATCGGGCAGTGGATGTGGTGCATGTGGACTTCACCAAGGGATTTAGATTAGATTAGATTAGATTAGATTTGATTAGATTAGATTACAGTGTGGAAACAGGCCCTTCGGCCCAACAAGTCCACACCGACCCGCCGAAGCGAAACCCACCCATACCCCTACATTTACCCCTTACCTAACACTACGGGCAATTTAGTATGGCCAATTCACCTGACCCTGCACATCTTTGGACTGTGGGAGGAAACCGGAGCACCCGGAGGAAACCCACGCAGACACGGGGAGAACGTGCAAACTCCACACAGTCAGTCGCCTGAGGCGGGAATTGAACCCGGGTCTCTGGCGCTGTGAGGCAGCAGTGCTAACTACTGTGCCACCATGCCGCCCCCAATAATAAGGTTTGATAAGGTTCCCCATGGTAGGCTCATTCATAAAGTCAGGAGGTGTGGGATACAGGGAAATTTGGCTGTCTGGATTCAGAATTGGTTGGCTGACAGAAGGCAGAGAGTAGTTGTAGATCAAAGTATTCTGCCTGGAGGTCAGTGGTGAGTGGCGTCCCACAGGGCTCTGTTCTTGGGCTTCTGCTCTTTGTAGATTTTATAAATAACTTGGACGAGGAGTTGGAGGGGTGGGTTATTAAATTTGCAGATGACACAGAGGTTGAAGGTACCGTTGATAGTATTGAGCGCTGTTGCAAGCTGCAGCCCGACATAGACAGGATGTAGAGCTGGGCTGAGAAATGGCAGATGAAGTTCAACCTGGATAAATGCGAAGTGATGCATTTTGAAAGGTCAAACTTAAATGCTCATACAGGATTAAATATAGGGTTCTTGGCAGTGTGGTGGAACAGCAGGATCTTGATGTTCAAGTGCATAGATGCCTCAAAGTTGCCACCCAAGTAGATAGGGTTGGTAAGAAAGCATATAGTGTCTTGGCTTTCATTAACAGGGGGATCGAGTTTAAGAGCTGTGAGGTTTTGCTGCAGCTCTACAAGTCCCTGGTGAGACCACACTTGGAATATTGTTTCCACTTCTGGTCACCCTATTATAGGAAAGATGCAGAAGCTTTGGAAAGGGTGCAAAGAATGTTTACCAGGATGCTGCCTGGACTGGAGGGCTTTTCTTACAAAGAGAGGTTGACTAAGCTCAGTCTTTTCTCTTTGGAGAGAAGGAGGAAGAGAGGTGACCTGATCAAGGTGTATATGGTAATGAGAGGCATGGATAGAGCCGACAGCCAGAGACTTTTCCCCAGGGCAGGATGACTGCTACGAGGGATCATAGTTTTAAGGTGTTAGGAGGAAGGCATAGAGGAGACGTCAGAAGTAGGTTCTTTACACAGAGTTGTGAATGCGTTGCTAGTGGTGGTTGTGGAAGCAGAGTCATTAGGGACATTGAAGAGACTGCTGGACATAGACAGCAGTGAATTGAGGGGTACGTAGGTTAGGTTATTTTATTTTAGATTAGGATTAATACTCGGTGCAAGATTGTGGGCCGAAGGGCCTGTTCTGTGCTGTACTTTTCTATGTTGTATGTTCTATGTACTATTCCCTGACATTTTCAGTGCCCCTCCATGATTCATAAATGTTGTGAGAGAATCTAATTTCTCTCAGAAGTACATTCCATATTCTTTGGGTAATTTTTTTTCTCTAATCTCCTCTAAATCACTTACTCCTCACCTTAAACTTCTGCTCTTTAGTCTTAGGCATGTCTGTCACTGGGAAAAGATTCTTCCAGTTTACTATGTTAATATTTCTCATAATTTTGTAAACATCAATCAAATCCCATCTCAGCCTCCTCTGCTCCAAAGAAAAATTCTGCCTATCCAATCTCTCACCACATCTGAGACTTTCATCTCAGGCAATATCCTGGTGAATTTTCTTTGCACCTTCTCCCTCACCTTGCGCAGTCACATCCTTCTGATCATCTTATGCTCATCAGATCAGTGTGATGAACATGGCATATTATGAAAGAGAAGAACAGAAAGAGTGGAAAGGTTTGTTTAAGGTTGTGATGGAAAATCAGTAATTATATAGAGTGGCAACTAAATTGTTAGGCTGTATCCCTAGGTTTAATGGGCACTGACGACAGATTAAATGAATCTGAAGAAGTTGATGAATGTGATAAGACACTGCTTACTTCATATATGCATATGTTGGACAATTGTGAGACTACATCGTGGTAGATGTGCTCTGAATGTGAACAATGTGTTAGAGCCTCAGGACAAGGCTATTTTTCCTCGAGAACAACAAAGAAAAGTTGCCACCAAAATAACATACATGTCAGAAATGGTCAGTAAGTGAAGGAAATTTGCTATTTTAGGGAGAACAGCGAAAGCCAGCAGCAAATTCAAACAATGGCTAGATGGGTAAGATAAGGGAGAGGAATGAAGACCCGTGGATTGACAAAGTGAGGGAAAGATTTTGAAGGCAGAAAATGCAGTGCAGTTTCTGAAAATGGACCCGGAAGTGAATATAGTCCTAGGAAAAGATCTCAAACTTTCAAAAAGAGTTCTGATCATAGGAGGGAGAGATCTTGTAAGAATAGTCCAGAACAAGTCAGGAAGGCAAGTCGATGTCATAGTTTGGCAAGGAGAAGGAGGAAGCTGGAAATGCCATGAGAAGTACAAATCTTTAAAAATTTAACCTCAATAGGTTTTAGTGGCTACAAACAAATTAGAAGATAAATTGATAAAGGATGTCAAGCAAAGAATTTGAGAGCTGGAAAGAATTTGCTGGATACATTGAAGTACCAAATGGGGGACATTCAACTTTATTATCTAGTTGGATTTGCTCAGAAAAGATGCTCCTTGATGGGATGTATAAGTTGAAAAACAGACATGTGGCACAGGGTTTCAATGTGTAACTTGGTAATCACTTTATTCAAATGAAATCCCCTACATCAGGAAAAGTGACCTTGAAGGTCTTAGCTCTTTTACCAGCATACACATGGCACTGTAGGTCAATTGATATAAAAACTGCATTTTGCAAGGAGAAATGTTCAAAGGCAAGTATTTTTTAAATCACTGAGAAGAAAAAAAGGCAAGTGATATGGACGAAACACTACAGAAATGAAACAAACATGTTTATGGGTTGAATGATGCAGCGAGTGTGTAGGATTTCCCAGTTAGGTCCATCTTGCTGAAAGTATTACTTTCAACTGAAAGTAGACCCCAGCAATGTTCTACTAGTACTGCAAAGAGAGATTAGCAGGTATCTTTATCATGTATGTTAATGGTTTTCTGTGTGGTGGTTCTGTAGAATTAGCATATGTGTGATACATAGCATAAAAAGGGAATTTAAAATTGGAAGTCAGACTTCAAGGCTTTTAAAAATATGGAGCTAGATATTCAGTAGGATAAGTTGACAATGATTTTGGATCAACATCCTTACTTAAATGATATTTAAAAGCATCCTGATATTCCAGGCCAGGTCCTTACATAAAGATGGTTTTTGCAGAAAAGAGAAGCAAACTAGTTTTTTATATTGGACAGTTACACTGTGCGCTCAGTCTGTTTCCAAATCCAGTTGTGACTGAGCACTATGAAGAAATATGGTACTGTTGAAGAAAGCTGTGACAGCAAATAAAACATTAAATTAAATCTAGGAAAATGTGCTCTCAAGTTTCCAGCCTTGGGTGCCACAGAAGATATCCCAGCGCTCTACATGCCAGTCTTCCAATGGCTATTTGATTACAGCATATTTATCATATTCTTGCTGTCCATTGGTTTGGAAAGGCAAGAAAATAAATACAGGTAAATCGGACTCAGCAAGATGGCGGCGATTGTGTAGAACTGCTGTGGACAGCTCTGCCTAAGAGCCAAGGCATACTGGTGTTTTTAGCCATTCCTGTCCAACTTATGTGGTGGAATTATCAGTTTAAAACCTTACAGAACACATATTTGTTAATATTTGGGAGTGGGAAGGTTGCCAAAGGGAAAAGGAGCGAGCGAACAGCAGCAAGGAGGACACTCCCTGCAGCACCAGGCATACCAGAGACAGCAGCAACAGCAACCTCTCCTGAACCCCCCGGGAACCTGACAGACTCACAGGAATTGGCTGCGGCGATGGAGAGACTTACCTTGAAAGTTGGGGCTGCGAGTGAGGAGATCTGTGAGGAGATTCGTGCCCAGGTCCAACTTATCACATCCATGCTGCAGAAGCATGAGCAGGAGATCCAGGGCCTCGGGGAGTGGCTGGAGGAGGTGGAGAGTCGAACTAAGGCCTCGGAAGCTGCAATGGAGTCCTCATCCAGTCGGATCCAGGTGCTGGAGCGAGAGGTGTGGGCCCTGCGAAACCATATCGACGACCTTGAAAATCGAGGTCAGAGGATAAAGTTTTGAATTGTCGGGCTCCCTGAAGGTGAGGAAGGTGAGCAGCCAGTCAGCTTCTTTAAAAACTGGCTGCCGAAGTCTTTGGGCCTTCACATTGAGTCCAGCAGGCTGCAGATTGAAAGTGCTTATCGGGTTACAGTACATAGGTCAGGGCGAGTGCAGCGCCCCTGCCCGGTCCTAGTGCACTTCCACTCATATAAGGACAAGCAATAAGTGAAAGAATCTTCTAGATTACTGGGAAATGATCCACAGGCACTGCTGTACAAGGGGTCAAAAATCATGTTTTTCCAGGATTTCTCTGCAGCTTTAATTCGAAAGAGGAAGTCCTTCGATGAAGTTAAACAGAGACTAAGGAACCTGGGCATCTACTACTCCATGAGATACCCAGCAGTGCTCTGTTTCAGCCACGGGGACTCAGTTTATACATTTGACTCAGCGGATAAAGCTAAAAACTTTGTAGACACTTTAAAATAGACATATTGGCCTGAAGAATGTGGTTAATGTTTGTTCTCTTTTCCTTCTTTCCCCATGTTTTCCTTTCCTTTTTTTAAAATTCCTTTCTTTCTCCCGAATAATTTCTTTTTTGGAACGGGGGAGAAAACCCTGGGATAAGTTGTTCCTATATTTTTAACAACTAGATTTTCTGATGGGAAATTTTGTGGATGTTCTTTGTTGTCTCTCCCCTTTTTTTGTTTGTTCTGTTTCTCTTTTAGTCACAAGTCGGGGTGGTCATGAAGCCAGGGATGGGTGGAGTGCTCATCCTGACTTTGTCTTGTTTCTGTTGATTCAAGGATCATCTGCTTGTTTTTTTTCTGGCCTTAGACTGGGGCACAGTCCAGGTTTGAAGGAGCTGTGAAGGAGGGGATGTGTAGGGTGAGTGCCCTCTATAGGCAGGGGGAAGAGTCTTGCATTCAAGGTTTTATAGTTGGTTTTCTTTGTAGTTTTTTTGGTAGTAATTGTTGTTTATAGTTTTGATAGAGTAGTTTTTGTATACATAGTTCTTCGACTCTGTGAGTCGTTATTTATTTGTGCTTGGTGCTTTGTAAGCAGGGTTCTCCCTCTGAGGGGTTCAAGAGTCTCTGAAAAGGGATATGGCTATGTGTCTTATTAAATGGTGCACCTGGAACATTAAGGGAAGTAATTCGCCTGTTAAAAGAAGAAAAGTGCTTTCTAGCCTTAAGAGGGAAAGGGTTGATATCACTTTGTTGCAGGAAACCCATCTTGATGATGGGGACCACCTGAAGTTACACCAGGGGGGTTATGACTAGGTATTCTTTTCATCCTTTACTACTAAAAGTAGGGGATTGGCGGTACTTATTTCAGAAAAATCTTCCGTTCACATTATTAGAACAGGGATGGTTTGTGATACTTAAAGCCCTGATACATGGGGAGGAATATGGCATTTTAAATGTCAACTGTCCACCAGCGCATCTCCTCAAATTTTTGATTAATGCTTTCTCTAAGTTGAGTGATTTTGGAACACGGCACATTATTATAGGAGGGATTTTAATTGTCTTTTGGACCTCCAAGTGTTTCTTCGCAGGCCAAGCAGGTGGTTAACTTATGCGAGGAGTTGGGGCTGGTGGATATTTGGAGATGCCTTCACCCTACCGACAGGGACTTCACTTTGTTTTCGAACCCACATAAATGTCACTCGAGGATTGACCTCTTTCTGGCTCCCTTGGCCCTTCTGGTTTTGATTATGGGTTGTAAAATTGGGAATACAGCTATGTCTGATCACGCGGCAGTATATTTGGAGTTTAAGGCCAAGAGTGAAGGGCTAGGTTTGCGGCACTAGCGTTTGAACCCTTTTCTCCTTAAGGATTCCAAACTTGTGGAATACATTTTGAAGGAGTTTCAGGAATTCTTGACTATCAACTCAGGCACAGTTAGTAGTCCGTCAATGCTATGGGAGACCGCTAAGGCCTTTGCTAGGGGATTAGCTATTTCCTATACGGCTAGCTGGAAACGACAGAAGGAGGAACAGCAGCATCTACTTGCGATGCATTTTGCGCAGCCTTCAGTGACTAAGCTACAGCGGATCACGGCCCTCCGGGCTGCCTTGAATTCAGTACTGACTGAAAATGCAAAGAAAGAACTTGCTTTTGCTAGACAAAGGCTGTTCGAATATGGGGATAGGCCAGGGAAGTATTTACATTACCTGACTGGGAAGAAGCGTGCTCCGATTCCATTGCTGCAATCAGAGACAGCGTCGGGGTCCTTACATACGATGCTAAAAAGATTAATGAGATTTTCAGAGCTTTTACTCTGAATTGTATCGGTCTGAAGGTTGCGAGGACAGGAGGGCTAAAATGGAGACCTTTTTTAAGAACCTGGACCTCTCAGCGGTAACCTTGGAACAGGCCTCTCTCCTTAATGCCCCCTTGATAGTTCAGGAAATACAGGAGGCAGCTAGGCAACTTCAGAATGGGAAAGTGCCTGGCTCTGATGGTCTCCTGGGTGAGCTTTATAAGGGTTTATAGGGATTATGGCAGGGCCGATGTTGGAGATGTCCAATCACTCCTATATGCATGAATGCCAACCACCATCTTTGAGAGAAGCTAATATTTCCTTAATTCATAAGAAGGGGAAGGTACCTGAGGATTGTGCCTCATAGAGGCCCATTTCTCTATTAAATTCAGATTTCAAGATTCTGTCCAACATCCTGGCGCTAAGATTGGAAAAGGTGTTGCCCCATATTGTTAAAGAGGACCACACAGGCTTTATAATGGTCTGTAAGTCCTTTAATAATATTAGAAGATTGCTGAATATGATCCACGTTTGTCAGCAACAATTGATCAGGGGTTGGTGATTTCCTTGGTTGCAGAGAAAGCATTTGACTGGGTGGAATGGCCGTATCTTTTTTATGTCTTTGAACAGTTTGGGTTGGGGGGGTGGTCATTGCTAGGTGGGTGGATGTTTTATATTGCCACCCTCTGGCCGCAGTCAACACCAATGGGGTGAAATCTGGGAATTTTAGGATTGGTAGGGGTAGTCGGCAAGGCTGCCCCCTCTCACCGTTGTTGTTTACGTTGGTGCTACAGTCGCTGGCAGAGGCCATTCGTCAGAACATCCACATAACCGTTCCGGAAGTGGGATCGAGAGCACACAAGATTACACTGTATGTGGATGATGTCCTTCTGTTTTTATCGAACTCGATGACCTCCGCACTCCATTTGATACAATGTATCAATTCATTTGAGGCTATTTCAGGATATAAGATTAACTTTGCAAAATCGGAGGCTATGCCTTTGGGGAATCTTGAGGATGTGCCAGAAGTTGAAGGTGGCCCTAAGTTCCCTTTTAAGTGGTCACTGGCAGGGTTGTGATACCTATGCATTTTTATTACCCCCAACTTTGATCTGTTATTTCGGAATAACTTTGCTCACTTGCTCAACAATATTAGACGAGATCTCCAGAGATGGGAGGCTCTTCCAATTTCATGGCTGGGCCTAATGATTTGGATGCGAGCATAAGAGGTACAGTTAGTACATTTGCAGATGACACCAAAATTGGAAGTGTAGTGGACATCGAAGAGGGTTACCTCAGATTACAACAGGATCTTGAGCAGATGGGCCAATGGGCAGAGAGGTGGCAGATGGAGTTTAATTCAGGTAAATGCGAGGTGCAGCATTTTGGGAACGCAAATCTTAGCAGGACGTATACACTTAATAATAATGTCCTAGGGAGTGTTGCTGAACAAAGAGACCTTGGAGTGCAGGTTTATAGCTCCTTGAAAGTGGAGTCGCAGGTAGATAGGATAGTGAAGAAGCGTTTTTGGACACTTTCTTTTATTGGTCAGAGTATTGAGATCAGGAGTTGGGAGGCCATGTTGCGGCTGTGCAGGACATTGGTTGGGCCACTGTTGGAATGTTGCGCGCAATTCTGGTCTCCTTCCTATTGGAAAGATGTTGTGAAACTTGAAAGGGTTCAGAAAAGATTTACAAGGATGTTGCCAGGGTTGGAGGATCTGAGCTATAGGGAGAGGCTGAACAGGGTGGTGGGGCTTTTTTCCCTGGAGCATTGGAGGCTGAGGGGTGACCTTATAGAGGTTTATAAAATTATGAGTGGCATGGATAGAGTAAATAGACAAAGTCCAGAACTAGAGGGCATAGGTTTAGGGTGAGAGGGGAAAGATATAAAAGAGACCTAAGGGGCAACGTTTTCACACAGAGGATGGTACGTGTATGGAATGAGCTGCCAGAGGAAGTGGTGGAGGCTGGTACAATTGCAATTTTTAAGAGGCATTTGGATGGGTATATGAATAGGAAGGGTTTGGAGGGATATGGGCTGGGTGCTGGCAGGTGGGACTAGATTGGGTTGGGATATCTGGTTGGCATGGGCAGGTTGGATCCAAGGGTCTATTTCCATGCTGTACATCTCTATGACTCTTCCTCGTTTGCTTTATCCCGTGCTTATGCTCCCTATAATGTTTCCCAGGTCAACGCTGCGGAAGCTTATGGGATGGTTTGGTTTCTTTGTCTGACATCGTGGGTGGCCCCTCATCAAACTTCCTAAATTGCAGTTGCCTCATGGAGGGGGAGGAGTTGATTTCCCAGACATCAGGAGGTATCAATTGAGTTCCCTACTGTCCTTTATCTGTGATTGTGTAGGTAACGATCCAAACTCAATATGGCTGGATATTGAGGCCTCCCAGGCAAAGTGCCCTCTTATTAGTCTGTTATTCATGGATAAGATGAGGACAGTTATGGACCATTGTTGGAATCCAATTGTCATTAGTACATTCAAGGCGTGGAGGGTGATGCGTCAGTGAGAGTTGCTTATCCAAGACTTCGCCACTTATGTCTATAGTTGGCATGCCAGGGTTCTGACCAGGGATGATGGACTCAGAATTCAGATGATGGGCAGCGAGAGGAGTTTCTAGTTTGGGAGATTTGTTTGAGGGGGTCTTTTGAGCAACTGAGCCCCAAATACGGGTTGCCCAGCAGAAATCTTTTCCGTTTTTTTCAGGTTAGAGATTTCAACCAGAAGAAGACTATGCTTCTCACTAAGCCCTATAAGCTCAATAAAGAGAGGTTGCTGCTACGTTCCACAAGCACCCTTTCGGTTATTGCCTTCTATTGCTTGCTGGGTGGCAGGGCCTGGCGGATTTTAACCGGTTATGTGAGGCCTGGGAGCAAGAGCTAGAAGTGGCGATCTCTTCTGAAACATGGGAGAATATATGAGTGAATCTATAAATCTGTATATAGGACATGCGCTATGCAGTTAAAAGTTCTGCACAGGGCTCATCTGGCAACAGACTGTCTGGTGAAGTTTTAAAAAAGGGCATCTTCAGTGTGCCCCAAATGTAAAGTAAGTGTAGGTACTCTTACCCATTGCTTCTGGACATGCGGCAAGCTCCGTGTTTATTGGAGCACTGTGGCAGCAGAGATGAGGAAGGTATTGAGGACTGAAGTCAAAGTAGACCCGATATTTCTCCTCTTAGGTCTACTGAATTTACCATCTTTAGACGGGCATGGGAAGAAACTATTTAATATTCTTGCATACTGTGCACGGAAGAATATTCTGATGTATTGGGTGTCTGAGAACCTGCTGGGCTTGCTGGGATGTCAGAAATTAATTATGGAGTACATTCCCTTGGACGTTTTTACAAACATGGTGCACCACACAACAGACCATTTTTATAAGACATGGCAGCCCTACTTGAGTTATTTGGATATAGATTTGTCAGTTATCTTAACCAGGGCATTTGTTTAACCAGGATGGTTAGGTTTGTCAAGCTGTGGGCCCTGGAGGGGGTCTCCTGAGTTAATACAGTATATATACAATGTTCCCGTTCCTTTGTTTGAGAGCTTTGCGCCAAGCATAGCTGTTCTGTATTTTGTGTTTTTTGGTTTTTTTGCTTTTCTTTTTTTTATCTATTAGTTATTTACTTATTTATTGGTGTTGCTTTGCACAGTGTTAGGGTTTGTTTTGTGTTATAGGGTAGGTTAGTAGTTAGTAGACAGTAGTTGTATTGTAATTTTTTTTTCTTATTATACTGATATTTGTTATTGATTGTATTTTTCAATAATTTTATATGTTTGTAAAGTTTAAAAATTTTGCTAATAAATATATTTACAAAAAACAGGTAATTAAAAGTATCTTTGCTACGGCAACATCATCATGAGGAGAAACTATAGATACAGGGATATATTTATCCAATATTCTAATAAAATCCTATGTGGTCAGTAATCTAAAGAAAGATTTCATGAAAGCTATATTATACATATGTGGTACTTTTGAAATTGGATTTCAAAATGGAGGCAAATGGAGATGGATCAGTTCTGTAAAAATATTATTTAAAAGGTTAACATTAGTGAGGAACATTGACTAAAATGCACCTTTTCCAAGAAAACATGGCATTGATGCTGATTACCTTGAAAAACGCCTATGGTATTAATATGGTAAAATGTACAGTTAGGTTTATAGCAGGGAGAATAAAACATGTTACATTTAATTTTGAATTCAGAACAGAAGATTCAAGTCTTGATTTTTGATTTTTTTAATAGTCAGTAAAGAGGAAAAGGAATCACAAAAAGGCATCCTATAATTTTGATGAACTAAAATGGAATATAACACTGAGTTCCAACAAAAACAAGAGATTGGAAAGATGAGAAAGCTTTTGGCTTTATTCATTTTATTGGACAATAAAATATATATCTAGCATGACATATATATAATTTGTATCAACCGCACTCTTACCTGCATTCTCTCTTCATTGTAACTTCCACGCACACACTTTCTCTCGCATGTACACACTTTCTCTCTCGTGCAAGCAAATGTTCTCTCCCTCTCTCACACATATGCACAATCTCTTGGAATATTGTGTGCAGTTCTGGTCTCCATCCTATAGGAAGGATGTTGTGAAATGTGAAAGGGTTCAGAAAGGATTTACAAGAATGTTGCCAAGGTTGGAGGGTTTGTGCCAAACAGAGAGGCTGATTACGCTGGGCTGTTTTCCCTGGAGCATTGTAGGCTGAGGGGGTGACCATATAGAGCTTTATAAAATCATGAGGGACATGGATAGGGTAAATAGACAAGGACATTTCCTTGGGTTGGGGTAGTCCAGAACTAGAGGGCTTGGGTTTAGGGTGAGAGGGGAAAGATTTGTAAGGAAACTAAGAGACAACTTTTTCATGCAAAGGGTGGTGCATATATGGAATGAACTGCCAGGGGAAATGGTGGAGGCTGGTACAATTACAACATTTAAAAGGCATTTGGATGGGACATGAAAAGGAAGGGTTTAGAGGGATATGGGCCAAGTGCTGGCAAATGGGATTAGATTAATTTAGGACATCTGGTTGGCATGGACAAGTTGGACAGAAGTGTCTGTTTCTGTGCAGTACATCACAATGACTCGATGACTCCGAGTTCAGATGAACCCAGAATTCACTTCACATGATAGAACAAGTTTCTCTTAACAGGAGAATTGAGAGTATTTTCAAACCCGTCACCTAGTTCCACTCTAAAATAGTTCAGCCTCCTAGTAGGAATAGTTTGAATAGAATTTCAAGTTGTTAGACATGAAAAAATTTTAAGCCTTTCATGTCTGACGTTCCTGATGAAGGGCTTATGTCCAAAATGTCGACTCTCCTCCTCCTCAGATGCTGCCTGATCTGCTGTGCTTTATTAGCAGCACACTTTTCGACTCTGATCTCCAGCATCTGCAATCCTCATTTCCTCCTTATAAAAAGTTTACATCATCAAATTGAGAGGTGCATGCCAGTGGATTTAGAAAGAAATTGTCACCTGAATTCAAGAAAAGGAAACTGAGGAAAGTATGTTAAGTAAAGATTTAAAAATTATTGGAGTCATAATTGTCTGGAATTTAGTCTATGTAATGCATTAGAGTTGGGAAAAGGTTGACACTTAGTTTTGATGTTGTATTAAGATCTTTCTTATGTTTATTTCTTTTGTGTAATAAACGTATGTTCTAGTGTTAAATAACATCTGCAGTCTTATGTTTATGCCTAACCAACATGTGAACCAACTGCAAAATTAAAATTGTCTCGCGAGGCAAGATTCATTCCGGAGTCTGACTTATTCAGTATTATCATCATCTGGATCATAACCACCTTGGCAACTCTTCTTGGAAGAATGCATATTTGACAAAGCATGTTGCTGAGAAAAGTGTGAAGATTGACCTTGTTAGCACAAAGGAAGTGTTAGAAAGGAAATAGATTTCCAAAAGAAAGTGGATTCACACAAGTCACCACTTCTCAGATGGTTTCACAAAATGTGTGCCTGTGCCAAGAAATTATTGAACATCCTCAAAGAGGGGCACCTCCTGGTGGTTTGAAGAGTTATAGAAGAAAAATAAAACTGCTCCGAGTTTACAGTTTTTTTGTTCTAAATAAAGGTAAATATGGGAGGTTGAATGTATTTTTTGAATGTGCACGAATGTTTCATAAGGTAAAATGCAAAATAAAAAAAATCATTTTGTTTACTTTTTAATTATATTTTTTCATTTTAAATCTCATTTGCCTCACCGTTTGTTTGTTTTAAAGAAAAGAGAGGAACCAATTTATATAGGAAGTAGTTATGTGTGGTCCTTTGGCATAGTGACAGTGTTCCAAACTATGGTGCAGTTGGTCCAAATTGAAGTCCCCCCTATCTTGAAGACATGTCTTAACCTATCCCAACAGATTGATTAAAAAACACTTGTAGCGAGGAGCTATGCAGCTCAGTGGAGTTTATTTATTATATATGCTCAATCGACTAATTAAAGGGGGAATAACTAGGATTGGCATGTGAAAGGAAATATAAGACTGAGTATTTGCTGAACTCTATATACAAAAAAGGTATCTTGATTTCTGTCTCACCAATTGCTGAGACCCTGATTGACATATATTGCTACATTAAAGTATAAAATATCTTGAAAAAAGTGTTTGAAAAAGAAACTTAAACAGGTTGTAATAAATTAGTTCATTAAGTTGCCTGCTCCCCTTTCTTTTGTTTAATTTTTCTTTGTGACAGACATTGTTCAGAGTTTGTAGCAGTTATAACAGATACATGAGTATGACAAACACAGAGAATCTTAGAGGAACATTGCATGTCTGGCAGTATCTGTGGAAAGAAAAACAGAGTTAATATTTTGAGTCTGGAAATGATTCTTCTTCAGAACTGTACCCTTACTTGATAACAACTTTTTGTAACTTGTACTCCAGAACAGTTAAATCCCTCTGTACCTTGGACTATATCTGGAAGGTGCTTGAATTATTTAGAGAATGACAAAGAGATCCGGTCATGCGGTTTAGAGGGGTCAGAGTTTGTTTTATTTTAGTACATGTGTTAAAGATTTTCATGGTTCATATTAATATCATTTTGGGAAACTGTATTATATACATGGGATAAAGTTGAAAATAAAATTACCTTTAGTAAAGTGAAATGGCCTCTAACATATTTCAAGATATTCAGATTCACTTATGCTTTAGTTTTTTGAAACTGGCCAAAAGTAAGACTCAAGTGAGAGGAGAAAGACTTAAAAAAAGGACATGATGGTGCAGTTTTTCAATACAGAGTGCGCTTTGTGTGTGGAATGAACTTCCAGAGGAAGTGGTGGATGCAGGTACAGTTATAGCATTCAAAAGACAATAGGTTTAAATACATGAATAAGAAATGTTTGGAAGGATATGGGCCAAGCTCAAGCAGGTGGGGCTAGTTTAGTTTGGGATTATGGTTAGTGTGGATTGGCTGGACCAAGGGGCCTGTTCCTGTGCTCTATGACTACATCATAAAAACTAGGAGCAGGAGTAGGCAATTCAACCCTCAAGACTACTCCATCAATTCATATAATTGTGGCTGACCTCATCTTGCCCCAACTTCACTAATTGTTAGTGATTTCACAAGATGATTATAGGGCGTTTTAGTTGAGCTCCGCACTTTTATTGAGGGGATGAAAATTAATATGACTGGTTGCATTGCAAGCGAACATAAAAGTAATAAAAATTATAAAGATGTACAACAGAACAAATAAAACAAATATGATTTATTCAGAACCGAAAGGGCTAGCAAAAGATGGTTCATAAGCTGTTGACAAAGCGAGGAGCAGTGAATCAAAGAGATCATTAGAGTGCCCAGAGCAAAAGACAAAAGGAATGATAATGGTGGTAATGTGAGTGAAAGTGTTGAATGTAAAAATGACAAATAAGTCAACTCTGCTGAAAGCAAAGTCAACAAGATGCAACCAGGGGATAGTGAGGGGATGTAAGAAAAATAGAGGACATGGGTCATACTGTGAAGTTATGAAATTCAATGTTAAGTTCCAGAGGCTGTCAAGTGCCTAAGCATTAAAGGAGATTTTGTTTCTCCAGCTTCCATTGAGCATCATTGGAACACTGTAACAGGAATGTTATCATGGAGGATAGGAAGTTCTGTGACTGATGAAGGAGTGGACTGAGGAGTCACAGTGGGAGTGCAGAAGGCTGATACGGAAGGGAAGGGAAGACCATTTTATGTGCTCATGTACTGTTGGAGATGGAAATGGCAGAGGATGATCCTTTGAACATGGAAGTTTGTGGGTGGAAAGTGCAGACAATGGGAGCCCTGTCATTATATAGGGGTGGGGGGAGAGCAGTACTGTTGAGGAGAAGGGGTGAGGACAGAAGTGCATAACACTGTTCAGGGCCCTGACAACCACGCGGGATTGATTTCTCAGTTGAGGAACATGAGGACTTATTGGAGGCACCCCATTGAAGGTGGCAACATTGGAACAGAAGTGATGGAGAAGCTGAAAAATAAATGGATTCCTTGGAGAAAGCAGGCTGTGAGAAGGTGTAACCATAAAACTGGGAGATGGTGGATTTGTAGGGGATATTGGAGGATAGTCTATCCTGAGAAATGGAAATAAAGTAAAGGGAAGGATAGGCAGTATCAACAGTGGATCAGGTGAAGGTGAAAGAAGGATGGAAACTGGAACCAAAGATGAGCCATTTTTTCCAATTCCGGATGACAGTAGAAAGTGACAATGATGACATAATGGACGTATTAGATGAGGGTGAGGGCCCTGAATATGATTTGAACAAGCAATGTTCCACATACCTCACAAAGAAACAGGCATAACTGGGATCTATGCAGGTGCCCATACCACTCCTTTGATTTGGAGAAAACAAGATGAGTTGCAGGAAAATTTGTTCCAAGTGGGAATGAGCTCAGCCAGGTGAAGTGGCTGGTAATGGTTGGGGATTGTTCAGGCCTCTATTCGAGGAAGAAACAGAGAACCTCAGGCCATCCTAATGTGGGTTAGATCTGTAGATGATTCGTATATCCATGATGAAAAGGATGCAGCCTGAGGCGGGAAACTGGAAATTGTGGAACTGAGCACCCTCACAATCTGTTCCACTCACTTCTCCTCCTTCGTTAACAGTAGAAAAAGATCATTTTTACAGTTTCTTTTATTGCTGAAGTGCTTTTGTATTAGATTTTTAGAATTAGAATTAGAATCCCTACAGTGTGAAAACAGGCCCTTCAGCCCAACAAGACAAACCGACTCTCTGAAGAGTAACCCACCCAGACCCATTCCCCTACCCTATAGTTACCCCTGACTAATTAATCTAATCTACACATCCCTAAACACTATGGGCAATTTAGCACAGTCAATTCACCTAACCTGCACATCTTTAGATTGTCGGAGGAAACTGGATCACCCAGAGGAAACCCACGCAGACACGGGGAGAATGTGCAAACTCCACCCAGGCAGTCGCCCAAGGCTGGAATCAAGCCCGGCTCCCTGGTGCTGTGAGGTAGCAGTGCTAACCATTGAGCCACTGTGCTGCCCCTTGAAATATTTGAAGTATTAAATTTGCTTTGTCTCAACAGATGCTGCCAGTCCTGATGAGCTTTTCCAGCTCTCTTTTCTTTTCAGGTTTTTTGATTTATTTTATATTTTAGTTTTGAATACAAGCACTCCAACCTTTATGTTTCCTAATTAAGGGAAAATATATTTGAGGCTTTAAAATGTGTCGAGAGAACTGATTCATCTTTGTGCAGTACAGAATATGAATAGCTTCAAATCAGTTAAATTTAATAATTGAATCAAATTTACCTCTGTGCATGAAGTGTAAAATGAAAATATATTCCCAATTTTGGCTCTCTCAATCTTTTCCAAGAACAATATACAAAATGCACTAAACACATGCCTTAATACTATGTCAAGACTAGACGATAAGCACACTTCCCTTTTACTACTTAATTCTACCAAAGCTCTCTTTCTTAGAGACAAAGAGATGTACAGCATCTTCGGCCCAACATGTCCATGCCTACCAGATATCCCAACCCAATCTAATCCCACCTGCCAGCACCCGGCCCATATCCCTCCAAACCCTTCCTATTCATATACCCATCCAAATGCCTCTTAAATGTTGCAATTGTACCAGCCTCCACCACATCCTCTGGCAGCTCACTCCCTACACGAACCACCCTCTGTGTGAAAAAGTGGCCCCATAGGTCTCTTTTATATCTTTCTCTTTTCACCCTAAACGTATGCCCTCTAGTTCTGGACGCCCCGACCCCAGGGAAAAGATTTTGTCTATTTATCCTATCCATGCCCCTCATAATTTTGTAAACCTCTATAAGGTCACCCCTCATCCTCCGACGCTCCAGGGAAAACAGCCCCACCCTGTTCAGCCTTTCCCTATAGCTCAAATCCTCCAACCCTGGCAACATCCTTGTAAATCTTTTCTGAACCCTTTCAAGTTTCACAACATCTTTCCGATAGGAA
>NC_057731.1:37485198-37486585 GCF_004010195.1 Chiloscyllium plagiosum
TCTCGGGTACACCTGATCAGGTCCTGGGGATTTATCCACTTTTAACCATTTCAAGACATCCAGCACTTCCTCCTCTGTAATCCGGACATTTTGCAAGATGTCACCATCTATTTTCCTACAGTCTATACCTTCCATATCCTTTTCCACTGTAAATACTGATGCAAAATACTCATTTAGTATCTCCCCCATTTTCTGCGGCTCCACACAAAGGCTGCCTTGGTGATCTTTGAGGGGTCCTATTCTCTCCCTAGTTACCCTTTTGTCGTTAATGTATTTTTAAAAACTCTTTGGATTCTCCTTAATTCTATTTGCCAAAGCTATCTCATGTCCCTTTTTTGCCTTCCTGATTTCCTTCTTAAGTATACTCTTGCTTCCTTTATGCTCTTCTAAGGATTCACTCAATCTATCCTGTCTATACCTGACATATGCTTCCTTCTTTTTCTTAACCAAACCCTCAACTTCTTTAGTCATCCAGCATTCCCATACCTACATGCCTTTCCTTTCACCCTAATAGGAATATACTTTCTCTGGATTCTTGTTTTCTCATTTCTGAAGGCTTCCCATTTTCCAGCTGTCCCTTTACCTGTGAACATCTGCCCCCAATCAACTTTCGAAAGTTCTTGCCTCATACTGTCAAAATTGGCCTTTCTCCAATTTAGAACTTCAACTTTTAGATCTGGTCTATCCTTTTCCATCATTATTTTAAATCTAATAGAATTATCGTTGCTGGCCCCAAAGTGCTCCCCCACTGACATCTCAGTCACCTGCCCTGCCTTATTTCCCAATAATAGGCCAAGTACTGTACCTTGAAAATGTGTTGCTGGAAAAGCGCTGCAGGTCAGGCAGCATCTAAGGAGCAGGAGAATCGACGTTTCAGGCATGAGCCCTTCTTCAGGAATGAAGGGCTCATGCCCGAAACGTCGATTCTCCTGCTCCTTGGATGCTGCCTGACCTGCTGCGCTTTTCCAGCAACACATTTTCAGCTCTGATCTCCAGCATCTGCAGTCCTCACTTTCTCCTCAAGTACTGAACCTTCTCTAGTAGGTACGTTCACATACTGAATCAGAAAATTGTCTTGTACACACTTAACAAATTTCTCTCCATCTAATCCCTTAACACTATGGCAGCCCCAGTTGATGTTTGGAAACTTAAAATCCCCTACCATAACCACCCTATTATTGGTAGGGACTAGCTGAGATCTCCTTACAAGTCTGTTTCTTAATTTCCCTCTGACTATTAGGGGGTCTATAATACAATCCCAATAAGGTGATCATCCCTTTCTTATTTCTTAGTTCCACCCAAATAACTTCCCTGGATATATTTCCAGGAATATCCTCCCTCAGCACAGCTTTAATGCTATCCCTTATCTAAAATGCCACACCCTGCC
>NC_057731.1:37487237-37504491 GCF_004010195.1 Chiloscyllium plagiosum
AACTGCCATCCATCACATACTGTTGCTGTTGCAAATTCCTCATTGCTTCTAACTGTCTCTCTAACCAATCCATTCGATCTGATAAGATTTGCAGCCAACAGCATTTATGGCAGATATAATCTGCAGCAACCCTTAAACTCTCTTTAAACTCCCACATCTGACAAGAAGTACATATCACTCTCTCAAAGGCCATTTTTGCTCCTTCACAATCTACAGACCCTGAAATTAACACCATCTTATTCCTCTACAAACACTGCCCCAGGTTAAGTTAATAGTTTTGGCTTATATTTTTTCGTTTAATCAAGAGACATATCTCCAAAAGCATATAATCAAGAAAGAACCCACTCTTCTCACAACTGCAGATTCTCTGTCAGCCACACTTAAAACGATTAACTTATCTGATTCTGTGCTGTGAACTTCGCCCAACAGTTCCTCCAAGATTAGTTGTGAATTTCACTGTTTGTTAATTTTCCCAGATGCACTCCGATGTCCAATGATACATGAATTCAAACAGCAAAGACAGTAACTGTGCAGGTTCTCTCTCTCTCTCCTGCAATGATCTCACCATGTGCTTCCTTCGACTGTTCTTCTTCTTTTAAAACTGCTGTTGTTTTGACTTTTATTTTTCCCAAAGTTCCAAAACAATGCAACAGCATATGAAACAGTAATTGCTGCTCCTGAAATTCGAGGAAGTCACCTCCAGCACCTAAAATACCACAAAAAAGAAGCAACTGTTACAGCCAGAAATTTTTCCCGTCCTCCATCTCTCTCAATCTGGTCTCTGCCTCTGTGCTCTTATCCTCTGCATACTTATTCTATTCACCTTCGCCCTCTGTGCCTTCGGCCCCTATACTCTCGCTCTTGCCTTCTGCGCTCTCTCTCTCTGTGCTCTACCCTTTTGTCTTCTGCTCTCTCACCATCCATGCTTTCTTTCTGACTGTTAACTTCTGTGGGCAAAGTCGTGCATACATACACAAATTAATACAAAGGATTCCCACTCAAGCCCATCTCCATCATAATGTGACATACTTGTGATGTTTACATAGAAATATAAAGGTATTATCTTGTTGTCAACCTGAACCTACCCAAGCAATTTATCAACTAATCAGATTAACGGGCCCCTCTCCAGACTTCCTGTTTCCACCAAGACATCAGCATGTTTGCAGTGTGTTTTTAGCTTTGATCTGGGAGCTACATGAATAATCCAAATTCCTGATTGTGATAACTTTTACGGGTGGCACGGTGGCATAGTGCTTAGCACTGCTGCCTCACAGCACCAGAGACCTGGGTTCAATTCCCACCTCAGGCAACAGTCTGTGTGGAGTTTGCACACTCTCCCCGTGTCTGCGTGGGTTTCCTCCGGGTGCTCCGGTTTCCTCCCACAGTTCAAAAATGTGCAGGTTAGGTGAATTGGCCATGCTAAATTGCCACGTCATGTTAGGTAAAGGGGTAAATGTAGGGGAATGGGTCTGGGTGGGTTGCTCTTTGGAGGGTCGGTGTGGACTTGTTGGGCCAAAGGGCCTGTTTCCACACTGTAAGTAATCTAATCTGATCTGTAATCTAAACTGTAGACCTCTTATACCTACCAAAACTTGGTTATCCATTTTCACATCTCTACTCCTGCCCTTATTATATGTACACAAGTTCATGGATTGTAATTATACAAGGTCTGTTTACCAGTTTCTAAGCCAGGCTTTTCTGTTTATCTACATTTATTTTCTGTCCACTTAAGCCTATGTTTTCTATATCAATGTATAGAATGTGTAAGAAACCCATGTAAATTTCATAATGTATGTTAATCTTTCACACTAATCCTGAATCCCTAACCTAAAAGTTACATTTTCTAAATATAAAATCTGAATTCAAACATTCACAGCAATGTCCTGAATTTACAGTCTCAAGAAAAATAATTTGGAGAACTGTAGTGATGCTATGTTCACAGTGAATATTGAAAACGTCTCTGTGTCTGGCTTTTAAAAGATTTCAATTAGGTTTGTTGTGAAAATGGTGATTAAATAAGATGAAGGACTGTTTTCAGTTATCTCACACAAGTATCTGACACTTTATGAATACAGCTGATATTAAATGCACTGCACAACTATGTTTGAGTTATGTTTTAGTAGCTAAGATTTATAATGTCTCGTTTTGACAGTTGACCAATGAATTGTGCTTTATGCTCCCTTAAATAATTTCAAATAGTTCTCCTATTTCCTGAAGTTGTCAGGTGATTTTTGTGCCACCAATAATAAAATGCTTGTGCTTTGATTTAATGAAGCAGTTTTATTCTTTTGGGAATACATTGAACTTAATAACTATGTGGGCATTGTAATCTTTTGTTAAAATGAAAGGAAGTTCAATGAAGGTAGTTGTGCCCTTGATCGACTCTGAATTCTATAACATCTTTTTTAGGTTGTTAAATGATTTCTTAAATTAGAATCAAATTAATTTGTTTGCTTTTTGTATTTAATATGTGTGTGATATTATAACATGCGCCTTGCTATTTCTTTACAAACATTGACTTACCCAAATAATATAAAATGATTTGTATTTGAACTTAGATTTAAATAACAAGTATATCTTTAATCAAGCCACCCCAGCTCTCAAAACAAATCACTATTACTTGGTCACTGTGACAATATGAATATGGTGTTGTGGAAACTCTTATTTTTAGACTTTTCTCAAAGTACGTAATGAAATTAACATAGTTTCTGATACCTTCTTAATATTGATACAGAAAGCATAGGTTAAAGTGGAGAGAAGTAAAGCTATTATTGTCATAAACAAAAACAGAAATTGCTGTAAAAACTCAGCAGGTCTGGCAGCATCTGTGGAGAGAAATCAGAATTGATGTTTTGAGTCCAGTGACTCTTCTTCAGGACTAATGGTAGCTAGAAATTGGTTGGTATTTATGCAGAAGATGGGCTGTGATTGGGAGGGGAGAGAGACAGAGAGAGAGAGAGAGATAATGAGGGAAAGAAAGTAAACAATAGATAGCGATCGAGCCTGAAAAGAGAAGTGCAGACAAAGGAGTGGGTAAAGTCAGTTTAGGAGAATCAGTTGCTGCTAATGGGAACAATTAGTAGCTGACAATGGGTTGTGTGTGGTAGCAGCCCATATCAAGCCAAGTCCTGGTGTGTGAGGTTGGCAAAAGATGTGGGAGACGGTGCCTCAAGGCCTAAAATTGTTGAATTTGATATTAAGTCCAGAAGGCTGCAGAGTTGCCAAGCAGAAAATGACGGGCTGTATTTATTGTGTTGGCTTGACAAGTTGTTTCTAGGTTGATCGGTGGTATTTCAAGTGTGGTCCTTGGACTACTGGTGGTTTCCACGATTTTCCACAAGTTCTGTGTGTTGATACAAAATGAAAGCAATGCAAGTTTGATGCCATATCTGAGGCCATATTAAAAAAAGGCTACAATCCTCATCCTCACCATCCCGACAGCCATGTGATGTACTAAGTTGGTAACTATTTCTGTAATGTATAAATATGAGGGGCAAGGGTTATGTTCTTGTTGATATTGTTTAACTAATATAGATTTAACATAAGTATTTGTTTCTGAGAAGATCATTTGGATGATTTCACAACAAGATATTTCAAATAAACATTGGTTTGTATGAATGAATAAGGTAGTTTAGAAACAGGATCAAGCCATTTAGCCCCCTGTGTACCCTCCACCATTCAGTAAGATTATGGCTGATTTTATTGTGACCCACATTCCAGTCCACCGCTGATAACCTTTGATTTCATCAGTAGTTGAGGATCTAGAATAATAGAATCCCTACATCATGGAAAAAGGCCATTTGGCTCATCAAGTCTGCACTGACCCTCTGAAGCGCATCCCACCCAGACATAGCCCCCGATCCTATTCTTCTAACCATTTACTATGGCTAATACTTCTAGCCTGCACACTTTGGGGCAATTTACCATGGCCAATGCACCTGACCTGCATATCTTTGGACAGTGGGGGGGGGAAGCTGGAGGAAACCTGTTCAGACGGGGAGAGCATGCAAACTTCACACAGTCGTCCAAAGCTGGAATCAAACCTGGGTCCCTGGTGCTGTGAGGCACCAGTGCTAACCGCTGAGCCACCATGCCATCCCTATCTATTTCTGCCTTGCATATACAAAGGCCCAGCCTCTGCTGCTCTCGGAAGAAGGGTTCTAAAGATCAACTGGTCTTGAAGAAAAAAGTTCTTTTCTTCTCCTTAAATGAGTGATCTATTATTTTTAAATGCTGTCCCCTTAATTTTAGTCTCTAGCACAAAGGGAAAAATCCTTTCAGTATCCAACCTGTAAAGTCCACTCAGGATCTTTGGTTTCAGTTAACTCACTTCTAAATTGCAGTAATATAGGCCAGGTTGTCTAATCTTTCTTCATAATGTATCTCCATTTAACCTAGCAATCAGTTGACTGAAGCTTCTCTAAACTACCTCTACCATGTTTATAATCTTTCTTAAGTAAAGACACCAAAACTATATGCAGTATTTGATGTGGTTTCACCCATGCCCCATACCACCCTAACAAAACCCTTACTTTTATATTCCATTCCCCTTGCAATAAATGACAACATTCCATTTGCCATCTTTAGAAGGCATGTAAAGCAAAAGATAAACTATTTGTAATTCATGTAACAGGGTACCTAAATCCCTCTGTACCTCAGAATTCTACAGACGCCTTTTTCCTGTCAAAGTAGACAAGGTGATGTTTTCTTTCATTATACTCCCTCTGCCAATTGTTTGCTGACTCAAGTAACCTATTCATGTCCCAGGCAGACAGCTAATGTCTTATTCACAACTTACTGTCCTACTTTGTGCAGTCAGCAAATTTTGCAATCGTGGATTTGGCTTCATCATCAAACCATTGAGATAAACTAGAATTATTTCGGGCCCAATCATCATCTCGATGGCACTTTACTTGTTGCATCTTTCAACTTTAAAATTCCCCATTACACGTGCTCTGCCTCATGTTAACTCATCAATCCTCTATCCATCCTAAAGTCTTACCCTCATACAGCAACGTCTTATTTTATGCAGCAACGTTTGTTGTGACATCTTGTTAAATGCCTTCTAGCAATCTAAGAACAGCACAGTCAAGGGTTCCCTTTTATCCATACTGCTTGTTCCTACATCAAAGAATTTCCATAAATGAGTCCATAATAATTTGCCTTTAATGCAACCAAGCTAACTCTGCCTGATTACATTGAGAGATTCTAAATGCTTTATATTGTAATAATAATAGACAGCAGCATTTCCTCAACAACAGTGAAACCTCTACAGAGGCTGGTATCCTGTCACCAAGTCACGGTTCATTTACACGTGCAAAGTACTTGACACTGGTCCAGTCTCCTCAGAGCCAGTTCCCAGTGTGTACAGGATCTCTGACACTCCTGTTTATATCTGTCATCCAGGACAACCTGATTCAAATAAGGTAACTGTCCCAATTACTTAGAATCCCTACAGTGTGGAAACAGGCCATTTGGCCCAGCAAGTCCACACTAACCCTCTGAGGACTAACCCACCCATACCCATTCCCTTATTTCTCGACAATCAGGGAACTCATTTTCTGAAGTCCATCTGGTTGACCTCATTACATTCACTATATCCTTATTCCTCAAAGTCCAGGGATGTAGGCCTGTTTTTTTTCTCTGTAGCCTCTCCTGGGGTGTTTTTGCATGGAGTCCAGTTCCTCTGAGTCAGCCTTGAGTATAGGTGGCACGTACCAGACTGTAGCCCATCTCTTGCAGCTGGAGCACCTCGGAAGAAGCTCATTCTCTTCTTCTGGCAGTAAAGGTGTCAAGGCAGCAACATCTGTGTCAATCTCAGACTCTGGGGTTTCTTCCATGCTATACAAAGTGGGAGAACCCACCAGTTCCACCAGCATTTCTGGCTGTTTGAGGGGCCAGGTTATTTTGCTCCTGCCCAATTGTTGTTTACACCTTGCATGTGGTCCACGTGCATTTTCAGGCTGTCGCGTCTACCCGAACTTTGTATGTCACTGCAACGTGATCTTGCATCAACAATACCTCTTAGCCATGCAAGGCCATTGCCATGGTTTTGGCACTTGAAGTAAACTGTCTCTTTTGCTAAGAGGCATTTTATGTCTTAAATTTACATTCGTGATGCCATTTTAACAAATTATACCCCTCCAACGGTTGAAGAAGATCAGATTTAACCTTCTATGGAGTCTTCTCCCCATTAGCAATAACAGTTGGAGCTATCCCTGTAGTTGCATGAGGGGCGGTCTGATAATCAAATAGGAACCAAGTCAAGCTGTAGGCTATTGCTTTAAGCCTGCCTTCAAAATTTGGACTGCTTTTTCCAGCAGACCATTGGATGATGGGTGGTCTGGAGCTGTCCTTGTATGCCAAATACTATTTTTCTTTAGGAAAAACTCAGATTCCCTGCTAGTTTATGATGGTCCGTTGTTTGTGACGAGCACTTATGGGAGCCTATGTATTGCAAAAAAAGGCTTGCAGATTTTCTATCGTCACCCCTGTATTTGACAAATGAACTCTATGCATGTTCAACCACTCTGAGTGGGTGCCCACAATGACGAAGTATGTTGAACCCATGAAAGGACTGGCAAAGTCAACTTGTAACCAAATCCAGGGTTTGCACAGCTATTTCTACGAATATGGGCCAGCTGTTGGCGGTAAATCTTGTCCTTGTTGGTGCTCTGGGCACTGCCCCACCAAATCAGCTATGTCTGCATCCAATGCTGGCTACCAGATATGACTTCTTGCCATTTTAGACACCCCTCGATGACCAAGGTAAAGTTTAGCCAGTATCTGGCAGCATACTTTGCCCAGGACAATCACTCTTCCTCCCCTTAATATTATTTTGTCCTCTATGGTGATCTGGTCTCGCTGGGCCCAGAAAGGTTTCATTGCTGGTTTTGATGGCCGTTTTGTTTCTCCCATCACCACCAGCTCTTTTGGTTTTGCCAGGATTAGATCTTTTTGCTACCACTGTCTGATATTGTCAGTGGTGACTGGAAGGTTGTCCAGAAAGTTTAAAATCAGAATGGGCTCTTTCTGTGGCAGCACTATTGGTGGTGCATCTACCAGTAGGAGGCAGCTCAAAACATCCACATTTGTAACTTGGCCTCCTGGATGGTATTCCATCTTGTGATTGTACACACTTAGAATGAGAGCCCACTACTGAATTTGACCTGAAGCTATGGGTTGCCTGGCCTTGTTCTCTTTGAGTAGCCCTTACAAGGGGTTGGTGTGCTACTATTACAACTTTACATCTGTAATGTTATTGATAGAAGTTTCTCACACCAAAGTTGACCACCAAACCTTTCTTCTCTATCTGGCTATATGCGCTCTGCAACAGCCAAAATCTGGGAGGCATATGCTATTGAGTGTTCCTCCCCATTGGGCTATCTGTGAGCCAACACTACTCCGATACTATATGGGGAGCATCACGTGTCAGAAACAGATTTCATTTGGGATCACAGTGTGCCAAAATTTAGATGACGATTAATGCTTTTTCACTGCTCTAAAGCCAAATCTTGGCTACGAGACTATTTCCAAGGCTGACCCTTTTTCAATAGAGTGCTAGGATGGAGGGCAGATTATGTATGAATTTTCCATAACAATTCACCAATCCAAGGAAAGATCTAAGCTCCGTTACAGACATGGGAGTCAGGGCATCTTTGATCACTTCATCTGTCTTTCCTTTCTAAGTTGTACACTCACACTGGAAAAATGTTTAAGGACTACATCCAAGTGTGATAAGTACTCTTTGAAGTCTTCCCTGTTATTGTCATGTCATCCAGATAAATTATGACCTGGGTAGACCTTGTAAGAGTTTTTCCATCATCTGCTGAAACTGGCACGCGCTAATGATACCCCAAATGGCAGTCTCATATATTGGTACAAATCCTTACAGGTATTAATTGTACCATATATCAGGGAATCCTCATCTAACTGCAGTTGCAGGTATGCATGGCTCATGTTCAGCTTCGTGAACGACAGCTCCCCCACAAGCTTTGCGTTCAAGTTATGTAAAATTTTGGGTATTTATCAGCTGTGAGAAGTGGTTTTCTGTTTATTTAAAATCCCCACAAAGGCAAATCAACCCGTCATACTTCACAATCGGTACAACTGGTGCTGCTCATTCCACAAATTGTACTGGTTTGATGATTCCTTCACTTTATAGTCTCCTAATTTCTATCTTTACCTTTGCCCGCAAGGCAAATGACACAGGATGGGCCTTGCTGAATCGTGGAATTTCATTCTGGTCAACATGCAAGATGACCTTGGCTCCTTCGACGGTCCCTAAATGTTCCTGAAAACCTTCCGGGTATTTAATTAAGACCTACCCAAACCCTGTAACCCAGCATTTCCCATAGCTAATCCACTAAGCCTCCACATCACTTGATAAAATTTAGCATGGCGAGTCCAACTTGCAAGAGAGAAATTAAGAATTAAACTTAATTTAAAACAGCAATTTGTTTTAAAAGAGAAAAGAACAAAGAGAGATATTTTCTGTTTGGATCTGGCTTGGAAAGATAATGTAACTTAATAATTGATCTAAGAACAATGTAAACAAATCAGCACTGAGCTGTTGCTATGCTCAGAGCTGACTGCTGTTTCGATATTGAATTCATTAATCAAGAAAGGATTGGTGCTAACCAGCCAACGCCAGAAAATTTAAATTAATAAGATGAATAAGCAAGTTAGAACTGGTTTTGACTGAATTGACAGGAGGGAGTGTGATTGTTTGGAAACTTCTGGAGACGGTGTTGCTTAGTTTTGCTCTCTCTCTAGTTTTTCTTAAGTTATCAAACAGTTGAATGTTCTGAGAAAAAAAGTCTCAGTGTGTAAGAAATAAGTTAATATTTCTAGATGTCTGCTGAAACTATTTGCATTAGCCAGTCACTTTGGAGTTCAAGCAAGATATGTAGTTCTCATTGCCTGTGAACAACTCTTTGGCTAAGGATTTCATGAAGGCCTGGTAACCATCATTTGAAATAATTTATTAAACTGGCAAATCAGAATACTTTTTTTTATATGCTTATATCTTAACTGTGTCTGTCTCTCTATTTTTCTGTGTGAGTAGGGTTTATGATCAAAGAATATTGGGCTTTAGTTCAGGGATTTTAATTGGATAACCTTGATTATTAGTGTTCTGATAATGTTAAATTAATAATAAATTGCTAATTTTTATTTTAAATTGTTCAGGATCTTTTATTTGTGAATTTTAGTGAGGAACAATTAGGCGGTTTGGAAAATGTTTGAATTTTATTTTCACTATGTTGCGAATTCAGTGATAGTGAGGCTAATTTGGTTTGACTTGCTCTTCCTCTGTTGTAACGTTACTAACTTTTTGTGAGTTATGCACTAGAGCACCGAGATTTTTCTGACCTTGTTCTCTTTTGAGATAATAATCCTTTTTATTTCTTGGCAAAGTAACCAAATTCACATTTTACCACATTATGTTCCATTTGCCAGATTCTGTCGACTCACTCAACTGATGTCTGTCTGCAACCTTCCTATGTCTTTACAAGATAGTTTCTTACTTATCTTTGTGTCATCTACAAATGTGGCATTTGTGCCTTTGTTCCCCTCATCTAAATCATTGATTAAAATTGTAAAATTTGATTTTCCAACACAGATCCCTGTTGGACCCAACTTGCCATATCCTGCCAATCAGAAAAAGACCACTTTAAGTATACACTTTGTTTTCTGCTGTCCTGCCAATCTTCTATCCATGCTAGTTTATTAGCCATACATCATGTATTTCTGTAGCTACCCTATGACAGATGTCAATCTAAATGGTCTATAGCTTCCTGTTTCTACATTCCTCTCCTCTTGAATAGAGCTGATAATATTTGCTATGTTTTAGCCTAATTGAGCCTTTCTCAAGTCTAGCAAATTTTGGAAAATAAACACCAAGGCATCGACTGCTTTATTAAGTAGGATAAGCTCCTAGTCAGCCTGCATATGCCACAATTTGCGTAGTATTGTTTCCCTGATGAATACAATTTCACCAAATTCCTCTTTTCCTTCAACCTCCTGTTTTATATATATGACTGGGATTATTACTGTTAATATTGAGGCTTCTTTATGTCCTCTGTAGTGAAGACAAGCGAAAGATGTGTTTATTTTATCCACCGTTTCCTCATTATTTAATATTAACTGTCATTCTCAATCTCTTGAAGACCAACATTCACTTTACGAATTATTTTCTTTTTCCAATAACTGAAACAAACTTTTGCTATCTGTTTTTGCATTGCTATCTAGTTTCCTCTCAAATTCTAATTTCTTTCTCCTGAATAATCTCTACTGTTTTTAAAATTCTGACTGATAATTTGAATCGCCCTCATCTTTATACAATTGTGTGTTTCTTGCTTAAGTTTGATGCTTTCGCAGAAAAATAGAAAATAGGAGGAGTAGGCCATTCAACCCGAAGACCCTACTCTGACCTTCAATATGATCCTGGCTGATCATCCAACTCAGTGTTCTGTTCCTGCTTTCTCCCCATATCCTTTGATCCCTTTAGCCCTAAGAACTGCATCTAACTCCTTGTTGAAACCATTCAATGTTTTTGCCTTGACTGCTTTATGTAGCAGAGAATTACAAGGGGCTCAGCATTCTCTGGGTGAAGAAATCCTGAAACTGTGATCCCTGGTTAGAATTCAGCAAATGAGAACCAAAAAACATATGAAGAAAAAATGTGAATATAAACTCTAAAAAACATAAAGACAGACTGCAAAAACTTCCAGAAGTATTTAAAAAGGAAACAATAATCGAAGATTAACATGGGTCATTACAGGCAGAGACAAAATAATTTATAATGGGAAATAGGGTTATGTTAGAAATGCTAAATAATTCATTTTGTCTGTCTTTATACCAAGGTACAAGAAATGTAGAAAATGAGGAACTGAAAGAAATTAGCATCAATAAAAAAATTGAGAAATTAAAAGTATTGAAATTTTACAAATCCCCAGGACTGATGATCTGCATCCAAGTGATGAAAGGGATGCATTGATGATGGTCCTTGAAAATTCTAATGATTCTGGAATTATACCTGCAGATTTGAAGATTGCAAATGTAACCTTGCTATTTAATAAAAAAGGGATAATGGGAACTGGAAAGTACGCATATGTTAGCCTGACATTGGCAGTAAGGAAAATATTAAAATCTATTACAAAGGATGTAAAAACTGATGATTGGGTTAGGCAGAGACAACAATGATTTATAAAAGGGAAATAATGTTTGACAAGCCTGTTAAACTTTTCAGGAAGTAAATAGCATTCTGGTGGCACAGTGGCTCATAGCACCAGGGACTTGAGTTCAATTTCACCCTTGGGGGACTGTCTGCATGGAGTTTGCACATTTTACTCATTTCTGTTTGAGTTTCCTCCAGGTTCTCCAGTTTCCTCCCACAGTCTAAAGATGTGCAGGTTCGGTGGGTTGGACGTGCTAAATTGCCCGTTGTATCAGGGATGTGCAGGCGAGGTGGATTAGCCATGGGAAATGCATGATTATAGGCTAAGTGAGGGGATCTGGGTGGGATGCTGTTTGGAGGTCAGTGTGGACTTGATGGAAGAAGTGACTGGCTTCCACACTAGTGATTCTATGTTTCTGGTAGATATGGCGGAAGTTCTATTTTGGAATTTTCAGAAGGTTTTCCATAAGGTCCTAGACAGGATTGTAGTAAACAAAAGTGGTATCTTATCAGCTTCTGAACCATTTGGTCATTGGTGTGATATATTGCAGAATTGAGTGAGATAATTGTTTTGATGGTAGGGTCATCTCACTGCAATGTCCCCAATTTATTCAAGTGATGTGTTGAGAATCTTTGCACGGAGTGGCAAATTCCTAATTGACATTCTCTATTACTTGTTAAACAGCTTGTTAACAGCCCAACTTCCTACAGATTTTAATCTTAGCAGACTTATTGTACAAACTGGTTGTCAGGAAAACTTATCATTGAACCCAGAGCAGGTTCTTGTGAGGTGTTATAAACTCATGGCTTGTTCTGGAATATATGTATTGGCTGTGGATAACCTGGAGGGCAGGGCACGATCCATCAGCATCTGCCATTTGGGTTGACCATGGCACAGTTAGTCGGTTAGGCATCCATACCAGTGCCAGTGAAGATCTCAACCCCCTGGGAGGGGTCTCTTGATTCTGCGATCAGTCAAATAATCAACAGGAATACGGTCTGCTTCAGCAAGATTTCACAGTTTATTTATGATGCCTGGCACAGGCTTGTCCAGCAACACAGAGGTTCAAAGCTTCTGTGTTCCTTGGAAAAACTGTGTAATTTCAATTGGAACAAAGGCAATTTTTATATGTTTCTTAAGAAATAGTACAGCCTTAATTGCAGAGTAAATTCAATAAAGTGTAATAAAATTACATAATGGACAGCAGGTTAACCCAATGATATTTCCTGGGAAACAAAGTTGTTTACTACACATTATCTCTTCCCATCTGCATTTCAAGGTTAGCTGGGATGGTTAGTAATATCCTGTCTAGCTTAGTTAATTCCATACTGTGAAGGGTCCATTGTTCTGCTGTATCTTTAATTCAGTTAACTTAGCAAGATAGGAATGCAGCCTTTAGCAGGGTGAGAAGCCATTTTAAACATAGTGTTAATTTGCAGGCTGAAGCCATTTTGTTATGTTACTTGGCATTGAGAAGCTATTTTGGGGTTAATAAAAGCATGCATAAAATGGTTGCTCCTGACAAGAGCATAAATCCAGATTTTAGATCCTCACTAGGCTTTGGCCATGGTCAAGCGTCCCCTTCAGGTGGTGTTGCAGGGAGCAGGTCATGGTCAGTCCTTTATCTCTTTATGGAGATTAGGGGTGTGGGGGAGGACTGTCATGACCTCGTGGGACGGGTTTGGAGGGAGGGATCTTATGAAATAGTAGGGGGACAGGTAAACTGTTTTGGTTGCACGTACAAGGCTTAGGTAATGAATGGTGTAAGTGAGACTTGTGAGGGAGGTAAGCTGCATTTGCAACTGTTCATTGGGAAGTAACATTGTCCTCAAAATATGATATGTAGGCCATACAGGCATGCAGTATGCCAAAGATGTCACTTTACGAAGTGGTAGAACTAATTTCATATCATTGTGAAAGAAACTTTAAAAATGGAAGTATTTCCTAAGTAAACCGTGGACATTGAGTACACTTAGGACATTTAGTGTATTTAAAACTGAGATAGGTATTGTCAGGGGGTTCAAGTGTTACAGGGAGAAGGCGGGAGAATGGGGATGAGAAACTTATCAGCTATGATTTGAATGGCAGAGCAGACTCAATGGGCTAAGTGGCCTAACTTCTTCTCCTATGTCTTATGGTCTTATAACAGAATATGGCAAGCGAAACTATTTACATAAAATATATTGATCAACAAACTACATGCAAATTTTCCATCTGTCACTTACACATTGCATTGGTAAATTTTTTGATACACTGCCCTGAAACCCTTTGCTCTGCAGACAGTGTGGAGGCACCTGTCCTATTGTGTACTCCTTTGCCTTGGTGGATTGGTTAGACAACTTGTGGATGGCATTTGGTTCTGGGTGAGCCAGACAAGTTAACCTCTTGGCTGGCACATTCGAAGAAAGGCAGGTAGGTGGCATTGGAAGGCCCAGCCAACTTTCAGTGGAAACTATTGTGGGACCTTTGTAGAGCATCTGGACTAAGGTCAAGACACTCTGCCCTGGTCTGGCCTTGCTTTTGGTCCTGAGGATCACTGCATGGGTGACGGAGCGTAGTTATTGATGACTCTCCAGTAACCCTGAAACGAGCTTGTCTGCCTATGGCAGCCACCAACCTGTCCATGGAGGCAGACAGATGATCGCAAGACTAGCTGTAGTGCTGTAGATTTTGGGTGATAACAGGCAGTGAATCAATGGTCTGCCTGCATGGCTGTTGCATATGAGCAATGACAGGCAATGAAATGATGCAGTGCTTTCATCATCCCAACCTCTCAGCAATCAGAGCAAGTGAGTCCTGAATGCCAGCCTGGTGCTGCTGCTCCATGCACATCTGCAAAAAGTCCCTTATAGCTAAGACCACAGGGTCATCTCCTGCCAGGGCTCAGCAGATGCCCAGACTTACGCAGTCCTCCAACTGCGGTGTTTCTTCCTCACCTAATTGTGGAGGTGCACGTGTGTGAAATTCAGTGGGCTGCTTCACAAAGCTGTCATCCTTGTTACTGGAGTTTCCAGGGGAATGCAGATGTTGGCTCCTCCACTGTGACCCCACAATCATCTAGCAAGGTCGAGGAACTCCCTTCAGGAGAGTCAAAGTGGTTCATGGAAGGATGGACCTACCTTTCAGACATGAGAGGAATTAGATATTTAGCCACTGGTTGGTAGTGGTATTCAGTGCCTGGTTAATGTGACTGTTGCATTGGGATGAAAAGTGCTACTCAGATGTTGGGTCAAGGATGTCCATGCATCCTCACAATAGCTGTCCATGTCATCTGCAAAGGCAAGAATCATTTCCTGAAGGGCTGAGGACATGGATCTCCCCACCTGTAATTCACTGCTAATTACAAGTGTTTCTCAACCCTGTAATTGGATGTCTTCTCCTGTAAAACCTTTAAGAATGTGAATGAGGAGAATGCAAGTGCATGGCATGTCTGTGAGAGGTGGGTGCAGTGTAACAGATAAGTAAGAGCTCTGCAGTTATTGCTCAGTCCTCCACATGCTGGAGCTGACACTGATCTGAATAGGGATCTTCAACCAGGCTGGCATAATATGGTGGCATGGCCTCCTCTGCTGGTCTTTTGGGCAGAGGACTTCTCTCAACTACCCCATTCACAAAGTCTTCCGGGTCCCTCATTGGGAAGTGTGGTGCCAGTTTGCTTGTCTCTTCTATCTCTCCTGTTGCCTGCCACAGCCAAGCAGAAGATGTTTCAGGTGGCAGTACTTCTACATTTGCATAACTGACTTTGAAAAATGGTGCCGTCCTCAGAAAAGCTGATTTTATGGGAAACCTCATTGAGCAGTGAGTTTTGAGAGAGATTTGAGAGATTGGGCCAGTATTCTATAACATTTAGAAGAATGAGAGATTATATTTTGAAACTTATGCAACTCTTAAAGGGAAAGTCAGGATAATATACAAAATGTGTTTCCAAGAGTTGAGTGTCAGGATTCCATGAACACGGCTTCAGAGTGAGGGACTAAGAGAAGGAGGAATTTCTTCCCTCAGTGGGTAGTGAATCTTTGGAATTCTTCCCCAGTGGATTGTGAAAGCTTTGCCATTGAGTATATTTAAGACAGAGATAATTCAGTTTCTGGATAGTGACTTTAGTCCTACAGGGATTGCAAGGGCAAATGCTGTTAAGGTAAATGATCATGACCTAGATGACAGAACAGGCTGAAGGATTGTCTTCTTCTGTATTCCTAAATTCAGTCATCTTGACCCACCAATATTAGAAGAAAAGGAATAGCGATATTGTTCCAAATAAAGGCATTCTGCAGAGTTTGATAGCATTGTTGATGGTGCCTTCCCTCATTTTGCTAATTAGCTAATTGAAAGGTAATTGGCTGTATTGCATTTGTCTAACCTTTTGTGGACACGTCATATCTGAGCAATTTTTGCATTACGATGTAGATATCAGTATTGTAACTATGCTGGAACAGGTTGGCTTGGACAATGCCTAGCTCCAGTCCTGCTACTGGGATGTTTTCGACGTTCATTGCCTTTGTAGTCATGAAATGTTAGAACTAAGGTTATGACTGGGTGTGACAAGGCTTTGACACAGGAGTTTGACAACAGGATTAGAGCTCGGCAGCTTTGGGTGGCCAAGCTGAAAACATTTTTGTGATAAGCGGGTTGTAAATGGATACAAGAAGAGGGAACATGGAAGATGCCCTTGGAGTAAAATTTTGAAATGCATTGTGGTTGAGAGGATCTGAATTATTTTTCAGATGTTTGGGAGGCTTGGATAAGCATCTAGGACAGTGAGCTAAACCATTTTTGAACAGCTGGGAAGACTAGCAGAGTATTGAATTCAGGCAACCAGAAATTAAACGCTGGGAGATAGGTAGGCAGCTACCTATAGAACTTGAGGCTGGCAACCAGAAGGGGGTTTTCAGTGTTGTAATGAGACATGGGAGACGAATCGTACAGTTTATCAAGCGCAGTGTACACCTACAGTGTGACATTATGGAGGCAGTTTTCTTTGAAATTAATGGGAAAAAGAAACATAACTTCGTAACAGAGGAGGTTAGATGGAATGTGCATGGACAACCAAGCAGTTTTACTATGTATCTAAGATACTTCAAGGGTGATATATTAAATCTTGCTCATGGCATGTACTTTCCAGCATGAATTCCAAATAAATAATCCTAACTGAGAACCTTGCTAATATTTTCTTGCCTAACCTCAATAAATTGAATTCTACTATCTGATCTTTATTCTGTTTCTTATCAAGTAATTTGTTAGAGATCAAATTAAATTGGAATTCTTGCCACATATTGCTGAGTGCTACAGCAGTATTTTTAGAGCCAAGCTCATTAGGAGAACTTTGCATTGACACCTTTGAAACATTAACAATCTGAAATCAAATGTCATGTTATTGTGAGATTAAAAGTTAGCTATTAGAATTTTGGGATGCCCTTGTTACATTTCCTACACCCTTATTTTGCGGGAATCTGTTTTATAATTATCGAAGCAGGAATTACATCTAAATGGTGAGCCTCTGGTGTCAGAAATCTATTGTATTTGGCATTTTCACAGTAATCAATATAAACAATTGGAGGCTGTTCTGTAGAAATTATTTGCATAAGGATTTTCCCCTAGTCTGATATCTATTCTAAATGTAAAAAAAGTCAATGTTTCATTAAGCTAAAGATTTTTCAAGGTGGGCTTTAAGTACTAGAGTACTGTAACATAGAGTAACTATTCAGCCAATTACTGCTTATTTACTATTGGTCTTTTCATGTTGCAATACCTAACAGAAAGACTTTTGTATTCATTCGTGGTAATGTCAACATACATGGTCCATCCATAATGGTAGGAGAAAGTGAGGTCTGCAGATGCTGGAGATCAGAGCTGGAAATGTGTTGCTGGAAAAGCGCAGCAGGTCAGACAGCATCCAGGGAACAGGAGAATCGACGTTTCGGGCATAAGCCCTTCTTCAGGAATGGGGAAAGTTTATCCAGCAGGCTAAGATAAAAGGTAGGGAGGAGGGACTTGGGGGAGGGGCGTCGGATCACATTTCCGACGCCCCCCCCCCCAGTCCCCCCCCCCTACCCTTTCTCCTAGCCCCCTCGGCA
>NC_057731.1:37505415-37527919 GCF_004010195.1 Chiloscyllium plagiosum
CAGTGTGGTTGCGGAAGATGGATTGTTCCACATATCGTACGAAGAGGCAGGCATAGCTGGGGCCCATGCGGGTGCCCATGGCTACTCCTTTCGTTTGGAGGAAGTGGGAGGATTGGAAAGAGAAGTTGTTCAGGGTGAGGACCAGTTCAGTCAGTCGAAGGAGGGTGTCAGTGGAAGGGTACTGGTCGGTACGGCGGGAAAGAAAGAAGCGGAGGGCTTTGAGTCCTTCGTGATGGGGGATGGAGGTGTACAGGGACTGGATGTCCATGGTTAGTAAAGTTGGATCACATAGAATCCAGGGAAAGCTAGCCATTTGGTTACAAATTTGGATTGAAAATAGGTGACAGAGGGTGGTGGTGGAGAGTTGTTGTTGGACTGAGGGCCTGTGACCAGTGGTGTGCCGCAAGGATTGGTGCTGGGTCCACTGACCTTTGTCAGTTATACAAATGATTTGGATGTGAATATAGGAGGTATGGTTAGTAAGCTTACAGATGACACCAGAATTGGTCGTGTAGCGGACAGTGAAGATTGTTATTTCAGAGGGCAATGAGATCTTGATCAGATGGACCGATTGGCTGAGGATTGGCAGATGGAGTTTAATTTAGTTAATTGTGAGGGGATGCATTTTAGTGAGGCAAATAAGGGCTGGCCTTCTATACTTATGATAAGGTCCTGGGGAGAGTGGCTGAACGAAGATTCCTTGGGGTGCAGGTATATAGTTCCTTAAAGTGAGATATCACAGGTAGACTGAGTGGTGAAGAAGGCGTTTGGTATGCTTGTGTTTATTGGTCAGTGCATTGAGTATGTGACTTTGCTGTCACTTTAAAAAGTTATTTTTTCCTTGGTGTTTTTGAAGAGAGGTTGTAAAGGCAGAAGTGCTGAACAGTCTAATTTAACAATGGAAGGGGAGTAGCCAGTTCTCCAGTTCAGGTTTTCTCTAGTTTTTTTTTAGCTGTAGCAGTTACAAGATGTGCGATCCAGGGGAGTTGCAAGCTTCAGTAAAGAAGCTGACCTTTTTTCTGAGATCTGTCTCTGGATGTGGTTCCCTCCCGACTGTAAGAATCTGTGTTTGAATTTACCTGTTTTCCAAGGGGTGTGTTTATCGGATATTCCTATGTTGGAACAGTGAATTAGTCAAGTTGCTGTATCAGGTCGGTAAGTTTTCCAATAGTTAAGTCATTGTAAATTCCACTTTCTTTTATTCATGTTTCAACCGTAGTGTTTAAATAAATTGTGTTTTGCTTAAAGCCGAGTGCTTCGACTAGTTGCATCACACCTGGAACATCCACTCACACCTGCCTTTAAAACAAGAAAAGGTTAGGGTCTAGACTACCTTCTTAAAATATTTTGATGGGGTCTGGCTTGATCCATAGCAATTATAGGAGTTGGGATGTCTTGTTGTGGCAGTACAGGACATTGGTTAGACAACTTTTGGAAAATTGCATTCGGTTCTGGTCTCCCTGCTTGTTAGATCCAATGAGAACTTGAGTCTGGTGATAGATTCAGGTACAACTTTATTTTGATACAACTGTGTTACAGCTTCAGATTTTCTTCGCAGATCCAATTTTCTTTCCTCGGAGTTTTACTGCCGATGGAGTGGTCAGCAGTAGTAGGGTATTTCCCACTTGGCTCCAAATGGTTCTTTCTAGATTTTCTTTACATAGACCCATGTTCTTGGGCCAATATTGTGTCCTCCATCAGGAGGGGAACCCCAAGCTGCTGATACCGGTTGGAAAGCAGACCTGACAGCATTGGTTAGTCTTGACAATACTTCAACAGTACATCACTCACTAAGTGGCAATTGGCTTTCTATAATTCAGTTGTTCCCGGCAGTAGCATAGGCTTTCTGGTGATGATTTCAAACGAGCTTAGTCCTATTGTTAGGGGGGTCATCTAGATGATGCATAGTACTATTGATAGGACTTGTACCTCTGTTTTGTTGTGCTTAGTGAGCTTTTGATTTATTCCACTTGCCTTGATGACCCATATTTTTTAAAGTTAGTTGATAACTCATTTTAGATATTTGATATATCACTATGTAAATTTATCCAAATTTAAAATTCAGTTTACTCGCTCAAATTTACTAACAGTTTTTCATGCATTGAAATTCCTAATACCCAATACATTTCATGTTTTTATAGTATTTCTCCACTGCTGAGATGGGTTGTTAATGAATGGCTTGGTGCTTTGAGGATGCTTGTCCATTACTGTGTGGCAACGTTTGAAAGTCTGCAGACAGGTTCAGAAATTGTAGCCATCTGTATCTGGAAAAAAAATCTATCCATTCCCCTTTAAGTAGAAAGGGTTAATTAGTAAAATGAGAATTACTACTAGTTTAAAGTGCATGGTGAAAATTCCTGGATATAATTATGTCAACTGTCTCTCCTCCTCCTGTAAGGAAATAAATATCTTATAATTAACAAAGGAAAAGTCCACCTCCTTTGTTGGACTCTCTATTTTAAAAAAAACTCCTTGCTCAAAGAGAATTGCACTCCTAACATTCTAATTTTCTTATTACTTGGATACTTTCACCCCAAAGTACATTTGCAATGAGCAAATCTTATCATCCAGAATTAAAGATTCACTGATGTGGTGAAACAGTATTTGGAAGTTTACTTTGGACAGAAAATGAAATTCCAAACGTGATAATTTCTGAAATTAACATTTACCCAAGACTCTTTCCTTAGTCTAATTACAACATGGAGTCAATTCCAAAAGGTAATTTTTTCCCAAGCTTTACAAACCAAATTTTAAATCAACATTTTATCGCAGAGTTTAGCTTTCCGCAACTACTGATAGGTCCTTAAAGAACATTACATTAATCATACATGTTCAACAATGATACAGGCATGCACCACATTTTTAAATTGTCATAGATTCCCAAAATGCCAACTAAATTCAAAGCATTCCCAGATCTCAAACTCTAGGAAATGAAACCACAAATGTTTCATGAGACATCGTTTAACAAGCAACAAACAAAGGTGCATTCAAACCAGACCACAAAAAGTTAACACCTAGCTAAGTAAACGCGATTTACAGAAAGCTGGTCTCTCCCTCTCTCTCTCTCTCTCTCTCACTTGCAAACATTTTCTAATTTTTTCCCAACTCATTTTTCGCTTTTTGTTTTTTCCTTTCTTGTAAAGAGAATGAGATGTTCACATCCCAGAACAATCAAAATTGGGAAGTTTAGTTCTATAATTCTCGCCAGTGATACATAGCCGCTAATCAAAAACTTTCTCAAAGTGCACATCAAAATATGCCTCAGCCATTCCAGTTATTCCTGGTTTTCATTCCTCACTTTTTAATTTTCTTTTTTTCCTGGGACCAGGTTTTGCATTGCTTGGTCCATAGAGTTAGGAGAGGTTGGTTGGGGATCTGGATTCTTTTGTCGGGGAATTTCCTGCAGTTCTTCCTGGCTCTTTTCTCTTGCATTTCAATTTCTCACAGACAGCCTTTAATTAGCTTTTCAGCTCTGTTTTTTCCCCTGTCATGACTTGACTTCTGCATTATCTCATTCTGTTGTCAGATCTGTCCCATTAGAACAAGGGACCACTTTATTCATTCTTTCTCTTTTGTATGTGTAGCCTTTCCTCAGACCCTTTTAATATCATGCAAGGGACCATTGTCCCATGTAGGTATGGTACTTTTGCCTGATTTCCAGAGGTTTTAGGTAGGTCGAATTGTTGTTCTATATATTCCTTCAAGTTCTGTAAAATTTCATCTTTCAATATATCAGGTGGGGCCTACCCATCCTTTGTTATTATGGGGAGTTCTACTTTCTTTTCGACTGCCATTACTCCTCATGAGTATCAGTTTCAATGGGCTCCCTCGTATTGGGGGGCCGGTGGAAGAGGGGGCGGTGTGTGGGGATGCGCAGAGGTAATAATTTCTCTGCCGCAGGGGGCCAGAGGTATTATTTTGTTTGCCAGGTTAGACATCTCTTAGGGGACTTTGATATACTACTCATAGAATTTAGAAACCCCGTGGAGGATGGACCGAATGTAGACAAATGACTAAGAACTTTTAAAGGCAGGAGTTCTTACTGCCAGGGTCAGGCATATGTCTGTTGTCTGAGATTTAGTCCTTTATTCTTCCAGCAACCCTGCTCACAGCGTCCATTTGTTAGATCTCATATTTTCCAGTGAGAGTCCGAATCTGGTGGTGGAGTCAGGTGCAACTTTATTTTGGTACAACTTCAATACAGCTTCACATTTTCTTCGCACTAAGGCACACAATAACTTCAGATTGTATACAGTTAAAAATCTACAGTGGGATATCCCTCTGTAACACAACAACAAAGACATGGCTGGTGATCCACTCACAGTCATGATGTTTTTGCAGATTTTAATGATAAGTGGAGCCACTTCTACTGGTTTGAATCTTATCTTTTGCTGATTTTTTTGTATATATGTGGATCTATAGCTACTACGGAATCTATATATGTGATTAGCTGAAGTATCTTAACTAAAACATACTCTTAATATTGTAACATATTGATTAATTAAAGAGAAACAACTACTTAGTGTAAAATGTTTATTCTATGTAAGCAATTGCACCTGCACATTCCATCCCAGCCAGTAACCTTGATTAAACAGTTTTGTTATTGTTTGACTTGCTGAGACTCAATTAAGCAAGTGTTCTCCCACATGCTCTGACCACTGTCAGCCATGTTCTACAGAGCTTGCCAGGGGCAGTTGTTGGCCATTTTGTGCCGATTAGTCATGGGCATCCCTAACACTACTAATGGAAAGATGTTATTAAACTTGAAAGTGGTCAAAAAAGATTTACAAGGATATTGCCAGGTTGGAGGGTTGAACTATAGGGAGAGGTTGAAAAGGCTCGGACCATTTTCCTTGGTGTGTCAGAGGCTAAGGGGTGACTTTATAGAGGTTTATAAAATAATGAGGGGCATGGACAGGGTGAACAGCAAAGGTCTTTTTCTGAGGGTGGATGAATCCAAAATTAGAGGGCATAGGTTTAAGGTGAGAGGGGAAAGATTTAAAATGACATAAGTGACAATGTTTTCACACATAGGGTGGTGCGTGTATGGAATGAGCTGCCAGAGAAAGTGATTGAGGCTGGTACAATTATAATATTTAAAATGCATCTGGATAGGCACTTGAAAAGAATGGTTTAGACAAATATGGGTCAAATGTTGGCAAATGGGACTAGGTTATCTAGTTGGACCGAGCTATCTGTTTCCATGCTGTACAACTCTATGACTCTAATTATCGTTGAAGGGGGTGGTAAACCACCTTATGGAACTACAGCAGTCCATGCATGAAAGGTACTCAGTGCTGTGAGATAATTCTTAGAATCTGACCCAGTGACCAAAAAGAGGCAGTGATACATTTTCACGTTAGACAATGAGAGATTTGGTGAATGCGCTTTCATGGTCACAGTCTGAAATATGCACAAAGGTTTAGGAAAAAGAAGTCATTTTATATTCTGGAATAAAGTGCACACTTAACCACAAAATATAATTATGCTGTGCAGAGCAATGATGATGGAATACTTGCAGATAAAAATAACAACATAAATCCCAGTACTTCTTTAAAAATGTATTTTAAAATTAAACCATTGTTAGCCAACATATCATTTTGAAATGTAGTAAAACTCCAGAAGTTGCAAGTTATTAAAATAATGTGTCTTTCCTGCTTCAATTGGCCAGCGAGCATGGGCTGCCATGCAGGTTCTTGGTTTCTGTAATGCCATTTTGATGCCTTTGTTTGTGGTGAAATGCTCCTTGTTGAAAGGTGTTACAATCAATAAGACTGGTGACTATCAACACCTATAGGTGTGGGAGAAAGTGAGGGCTGCAGATCAGAGTCAAAAGGTGTGGTGCTGGAAAAACACAGCTGGTCAGGCAGCATCTGAGGAGCAGGAGAGTTGATGTTTCAAGCGTAAGCACATTCTTGATGAAGAGCTTATATTCAAAACGTTGACTCTCCTGTTCCTCAGATACTGCCTTTCTCCTGCTGTGCTTTTCAGGTTCACACCTATAGGTGTGGGCCAGGGCCAGATACCAGAACAAAATAGGAATTTTATGCAATAGTGAGGTTAATTTGTTCTGATCATGGAACTGGAGCTGCTAAAGCAAGTTGGCAATTGATTGTTGTCCACAGTATTAGCTATCCAGTATTATTGCATTTGCCCAAGAGGCAAGCTTAATGATTTGGGCACATGTTAATATTTAAATGTTTGAACTTCATCCTGATGGAAGTACTCTGATAGGACCATTGGCAGAGGTACTTGGTAAGTGCATTCCAGCATTCGCACCAGGATCAATACCTTTTGACATTGAGATCAATTAGGCAATATTTCATGAAGAATTGCCAGCTACATATATTATGAAGTTGAAGGCGTGTACTGCACCTTTAAGAGAGTGAGAATGCTGTTCCAAACTGAGAACTGACAAGTACCTGTGATAGGACTAGATAGCAGTCTCAGAGTACACTTGAAAATTGAAAATATGTAACATTTTGCTGTGAAATGGATACCTGGGTTGGTTGCTGTTTTGACAACAATTCAAATTTAGCCAATTAGTTTAAATTATGCCCCAGGATACTAAAACCCAGTCAAGTTTGAATTTATTGTTTTGCCAACATCGAACCAATGAGACGATCCGATGGTGCAGATGTAAGAATGCAGGCATTTTGAAAATTTGAGAAATTGCCATCGAGAGAGAGCCAAGAAATTAGTAAATACTCTCTATCAAAGGTACCTTTTCATATGAAACTTATTCACAGTAAAAGGAAAGAAATCGACCCAGGGAGATCTTTGGCCGGATGAAGAAAGACATCAAAAACGACAGCCGCTGAGTGGTTTTGAAATTAATTTGATGTATTTTTAATAATTGTCTTATTGGAACAGCATATTGTTATAAAGGCAGACAATAAGCAGCTAAGAGAAAATCGGGCTTAGAGTTGTGAATAGTTGTTTAATGTTCACTCTTAGAGTTAAAGAATAAATTGATTTTATTTTCTTTAAATAGTGGAATTTGGGACTTCTCTGTCCTTTAGATTTTAACAGATTACAAGGTGACGTGAGCTTTTCTGGGTATTTGGTTTAATTAACAGAGTGGTTCACCTCTATGTCATAACATATATAACCAGTGGAAGACCCCATTGTCTCCTTTTGAGATGAGTGGCTGAAAGCACTTAACTTAGCTTTCCCCAGGATCAAGGACCTCAAGAGCTGCTGGCCGGTCAGGCAGCTATGCATAAATTGGCAGTGTCACAGGGGGGGCATTAGCTGCTGCTCATTGCATATTTGCCAAAGTCCTAGGATCCCTACAGGACCAAGACTGGAAGTAAGACAGGTTAGACACTTGCTTGGTTTTTTTTACTGGCAGATCGTGGAGCTAAGAAGGACAACTCATGCCTGCCTTGGGAGTCATTGTCAAGTGTTTCTGTTTATCCTTAGATATGGTAATTGAGTTTGAAATAACATCAAAATGGCTCTCCTGATTTCTTCCTTAGGTACGTACAGTCTAGTCCCAATACAGGCTGAAATCCACAAGAGGAGTAATTAATTGCTGGGAGCCATTCTGTAAGATTCTTCATCCATTTTAAAGACAGATTTACATTATTTATGCATATATCATATAATTACACAGATATGATGGAAAGCAGAACATGGAACATAAGATACCTGTTTAATATTTGCATCATTTCCTTGTTTTCCATATAATTTTTTCAGACTCAAAATAGGACCAACACAAGCTTTAATTGTTCTTTTCCTATTTGAATAATTATAGAATCTGTTACTGTATTATTTTATATTGCTATCTAGTTTTCTCTTCTCTACTTTCTCCCTTGCTATTATCCTTCTCATTGCATTTCCCTCATTGAATCTGTTTATTCCACTGGGAGAAAGCTTTGTGATTCTTAAAGGTTGTTAAATATCTTTGTAAAAGTCTGCCTCTGCATTCCTCCTGTCCTATTCATTTTCACTTTGTTTCCCAATTCACTTTAGCCAGCCTTCCCTTTCTGGACTTATAGTTAAGTTTAAAAACTAGCCTTAGTCCCATGCTTTTCTTCAAACTGAATGTCCCCTGCTTTTGAGAGACCTGTAGTGGGATATCACACAAGGGTGTAACTCACAGCAGGCACTACTGATGGTACAAGGACCACAGGCAAAAGCCATGTTTCTTTAACATGTTGAAACAGGAGGCTAATGGAAAGGGAAAATAATGGAAGTACTGGAAATCTGAGAAAAAAACAAAGTAGAAAAATTACTTAGCAAGTTGGGTAGTATTTGTTGAGGGAAAAATAACATACGAGGTCTGTGATCGTCCATCACAACTGGAAAGGTCAAGAATGTAGAGATGACAGTGAAGAATATTGGAAATAGATCTTGGGATGCAGCGAGATCACTGCTTTGACAAAGTTTGAATGTTTAGGAGATATCTGTAATCTTGGAGGTGTCAGTTGGAATTTTGCACTTTATTAACAAGGCCATTCCTGGAAGAGAAGTAGCAAAGTATTAAATATTAATCTGAAGTAATACAAATGCTGAAAATCTGAAATAAAATTAAAAAATGGTGAGAGCACTTAGGACATTGGTTAACATTTGTGGGACAAAAATTGAGGTGAACACCTCTTCTCTCAACTGCAAGCTGATGCATGATCAGCTGCTTGTCTCTGGTATTTTATTTAGAATCATAGAGTTTTATAAACAGAAAGAGGCCCTTGGCTCATCATGACTACACTGGCCATCAGACACCTATCCTTGCACTAGGAATATAGACTTAAATGCTATGACATTTCAAGTGTTCATATAAATACATCTTAAATGTCGTGTTGGTGCTTGACTCTAGTGCCTTTTTAAACAATGGGTTCCAGATATCCACCACCCTCTGAGTGAAAAGGTTTGCCCTTAAATCCCTCTAAATGCCCTGACTTTCCCTTTAAATCTATGCCCCCGGTAGTTGATCTCTTCCAGGGGAATTGTTTATTCCTATTGATTCTATTTATGCCCTCATAATTTCGTAAACCTGAATCAGGACTACTCAATCTTCTCTGCTCCTGAGATACTGTGTTTCACAAGGATCTGATAGTCATGTGTTGTCAATGACTGTTAAAGTTACTATCACTTTCTACTATTTTTGCCTCTGCATCCCTCGTAGTTCCACTGGAGATTCCTACAAACCTTCTCAAAAATTATTAAGGCAGGTGACTAATGGTCTATTCACCAGGACAGCGGTGTGAATTTCACCTACACTGATTTCAGTTAGAATGGATGTGCATTTCTTGCTTTCCTACAGGTGCAACTTCTCATCGACTGGACACATATGGGCATCTGGGCAGTTCAGTTCAACCAGAAGTCTTTACAAACTGAAAAGTTTTGCACTCCTTTAAGGCTTGCATGTTATCACATGCACACACTTACCAAAACATGTTTAAGGTTCTTTAGAAGCCACCATGATGCCTTCCTTCTCTGGCAGTCCAAGCTTCTTGACATCTGGAAGCCACTCAGAGTGAGTGCTCGGAATCCAGGATCACCCATTTCAAACTTGGTTAATGACATAACTGGCTACAAAATGTGAAGTGTGATCAACATAGTAGAGTTTAGGTGAATCTCCAACTGCACTGAACTTTTCTGACAATAGTTATGTTTTTCCACATTGTTGTTGTTACTCTGAGTATCTCTCTCTTCCAACCCCATCCCCATCCTATGTCACAGTTCTGAAACTGCAAGTGTCACAGCGTGCAAGGTACTGTTAAATTGGATTCCAGTTATTGATCATTTTGACTCTTGAGTGAGACTTAAACTATGTCTTATTGGTGAAGCTGTGATGCAGAAAGGAAAACAATTTTTGACAGTTGCTGTAGACTTTTGCAGATGAAATGTACTAAATTCCAATGACTTACAATGCTGAATAAGGTAGATAATTAAAGTAAAATGTGTTCATGTATGCAGCTAAAGTTGTGTTGACTTTACTTAGAGGAGATGATAGAAGAAGTCTCTGTAATCAATTATTTACCACTGAATCCAAAGTTGATTGAGGAATGGTAAGTGATCAGGAGCCTGGAATTGTAATATCAAAAATGTGAGTTTTTGACATGGGCACAAGCAAAGCAATGTTATTAGATTACATAATGATTTTTGTAGGCCATGGAATTAGAAACAAATAGAATGAGGAACAAATAATACTGAAGGGTAATTATAGGAAGATAATTAATGCACATAACATGACATTAGTAGATGTCCAATCAGAGTCTAAATAGTTAAAAAGAAAGATAAATGTCTGAGTAATTTAATTAAACCTGGAGAAATACATGCTGAAAAATTGTCAAAAGTAAATTAAGATGTGCTGAAAAGATAATTGAAGTGTAAATGGGAAAACAAATTGTAGTGGACATTAGGGAAAATACCAACAGGTTCTTCAAATAATATCATAGTTGGCAAGGCAATAAATAACAAATGTGGTCTGTAATGAAGAGAAAGCAATAATGCTGATAAATGAGTTTTTTAATAATTTGTTATTGTCAGCACACCGAGTGGAAAATGTCTGGCATTCCCGGTTTTGTAACCAAATTTTTAGCAGATGTATCTGAGTTCATAGCTAGTTCAAGTTAGAGATGAAATAGATATTAAGAAACTGAATGAAGATTCATAGAACATTCTTATCAGATGTAATACTTCTGAGAATACTAAAATAAAAGAAGACCTAGGGTGTTGTACTGGCAATCATCTAAAGTTGTTTAGACATTGGTAGTATCAGAAAGTTTGAAAGTATGTAATTTGATTTTATTCTACAGAAATAAAGCATAGTCCGAGGAATTGCTCTTTGAGTGGCCTTATTTTTGAAGAAATTCAAGAACATCTGCTGAAACAGAAACACGCATGATGGAGAGATTGTGTCTATTATGCTTACTGCAATTTTAGATTAGGTAGGTCAGCAACTCTGATTAACATGGTTAATATCAGAGAGCTGTAGATTCACAGATCATTTAAAGCATACTGCATTGTTCATAAGGTGGAAATTCATTCGCAAGATACTAGGAAGTGGAGGATAATCTTCATGCAAATGGTCAATGAAGTCATATTATTTGTAGTATTAATGAGCTTCAAGTAAGTGCTATTTGTAAACATTGCAAATTGTAGCAAAATTTGTGGTAGAACAAAGCATTTTATGAAATATTATGATGATGCTGTCACTTAACAAGGTTATTTTGTCCTTGGGTTCTTTTTTAGAGAGGTTGTAATGTCTGGAAATACCCTAGTTTAACAATGGCAGGGGAGTGGACAGTTCTCCCAATTCAGGTTGTTTCTAGTTTGATTTACAACAGTGAGAAGCTACTGCAGTGGAAAAAGGTTCCATACTTGAATAGAAGATCCCTGGCTGACTTTTCTATCTGAAATCTCTCCTGCCTGTTAAGAACTTGTGTTTGAATTTGCTTTTTGCCAGGATGTGTGTTGATGAGATGTTACGGGAATTGGAACAGCTCCTTAATTAAGTTGCTGTCTCGGGTTAATTAAATTTTCTAATAGTTAACTTACTCTAAATCCTGTTTCCTTTTGTTTGTGATTCAACTGTCATGTTTAAATAAATTTTGTTTTGCTGAGTGATTTGACCAGCTACATCACACTTGGAATATCCACTTCACATCTGCCTTTAAAATAAGCGAAAGTTAGGGTATAGCCTACTTTCTTAAAATATTTTGTGGCGATCTGGCCTGGTCCATAACAATATTGTGAATGAGGAACCCAGTATGTGTGTGGTAATAATTGGGTAGCTTTCTCAAAAAGCTGACTAGACATAATGGGCCCCGCAGCTGCCTTCTATGTTTTACCACTCCATGATTCCATTGAATGAAAAGACGCTTAAAAAATAAGAACATAATAAGAACATAAACACTAGAAGCAGGACTAGGCCCTCTGGCCCTTCAAGCCTGTTCCATCATTCAATAAGATCATAGCTGATCTTTTCGTGGCCTCAGCTCCACGGCTCAGTGGTTAGCACTGCTGCCTCACAGTGCCAGGGACCTGGGTTCAATTCTTGCCTCAGGCAACTGTCTGTGTGGAGTTTGCACATTCTCCCCATGTCTGCGTGGGTTTCCTCCGGGTGCTCTGGTTTCCTCCCACAGTCCAAAGATGTGTAGGTTAGGTGAATTGGCCATGCTAAATTGCTAGTTGGGTCTGGGCACAACCTGCTTGGGGTTTTGTTGGTTGAGGTTGTAGACTATAATTAATTCATTAGGTCTGTCCTCTGAAGTTAATTAAGAGGGGGCTGTTCATGTGTAAGGAGAGCTAAGCTGAATTATGTTCAAAATTCCCAGTACCCCTATCACCATGTCTCAGTCCCAGAGAAAAATGGCTGTGACAACTGAGTACAGGTCCAGCAATCCCTGAGGATGCTGGGCCTGGTTTTCAATGACTGCCCCTACCCTGTCAATACAAGGTGACATATGGTCACTTGACTATCTGCACTAATGTAGTTTCTGGGGATGGAGAGCAATTACGTTCCATTTACCTGTCTGCCATTGCTGCTCCTCCCTTTGCATTTGGGCAAAGTCCCTGATTGTCAACACTTCAGGGATCTCTCTAGCTGTCACACTGAGATGCTCACTAGATCGTGTACCTTCACTCTTCATAGTGATGGTTTCCACTGAGACTGGTGGGTGATGCATAAAGTAACCCTGCTGATTATTCCTTTGAGATGTCTGAGATTGAGGATGGGGCTTCTAATGGAGACCGACTGCTCTCTGACTATGAATCATAGTGCTATCTTTGATATTTTGTGAACATGTCCTTCAACAAGCAGGGCAGATTCAGAATGCCACCGTTTGGATGCATTGCAGTGATTAAAAATTGCATGGGCACAAAGGGTGTGGTCTTTGGATGAATATCCACCAAGTGGCAAGTTAATGATGTGAGACATGCCATGGGATTAGGTGTACAATTAATGCGACAGATTTGGTGAAGTAGGGTGAGAGAACTCACTCAGTGCAACTTGGATTTAATCAAAAGATCATAAGATTGTATCACTTTCAGATTCTCAAGATATCTTAAAGTAGTTCATAATGCACAAATGGCATTTGAAGCAAAGCCATTGTAGTGCTTCACTGTCACTAGTAATTTCTGAATTATTCAGTATGCTTTGAATGAATTGATTTTGATATTAATCAATAAATTAGTACTTTACATAGGGAAGATAATTTGAGATTATGATCATCTTGCAAATACTATTTCTATACACAAGAAATAATATGGGCATATACATCTGTGGAGAAAGCATCTAGCCCTGTGGCATACTTAAATATTTGCAAAGCGTTAGAATTTTGAGTTGTATATGTTTACATCTCATCTTCGTAGCATCTGACTGCAGACTTCGCAGAAGTACAATTTGTGGTGACATCAGTGAAAAATTTTCATTGCCCTTGTGATGAGGGAAAATCCCTTAAACAGTTCATCATTATTATTGAATTACATAAATATAACAAGAGAAGATAATTAAAAAAATGCTTGGCAACCTAATTGCAGCTTTGACACTTTCATAAATCATTCGTAAAAGAATTCTCTGCATTTAATTTCCTTCATTGTCTTTGTTCATTAAATCACATTGAATGTGTCTTCTGCAATTAGTATTCACAATGTAACGTTTATGCCGAAATATATCCATATCGTGGTTATAATGATTGTGGTCGGCAGAAGTATTATCAATAGCTTTTTAATGGTTGAAGTATTCTTTGCTCAGCTGCATATTGCTTCTCCAGAGAAAATTAACTCTCTAGGTAGGACAAGGCTACTTCTGGAATATTGACAAATAAAGTTAGCCAGAAGAAAGTGAGGACTACAGATGCTGGAGATCAGTGCTGAAAATGTGTTGCTGGAAAAGCGCAGCAGGTCAGGCAGCATCCAAGGAGCAAGAGAATCGATGTTTCGGCCATGAGCCCTTCTTCAGGAATCATCGACGTTTCGGGCATGAGCCCTTCTCCTGCTCTTTGGACGCTGCCTGACCTGCTGCGCTTTTCCACAACACATTTTCAGCTCTAATTAAAGTTAGCCATCATGTGAAATTGAAGAAAGGTTTCATTAAGCTGCAGTTGATCTTGCGTTAAATTCACTAACACTGCAATTTTCTTAATTTGGTAGTTTGAACTTTTACTTTCCTTATTGGGCCAGTCAAATTAAGTTTGTACATTCAGAAATTCTAAGATCATCGAATCAATGTCCTATTCAGTGTTTTTAGGGAAGAAAATTAAGGAGCATAAAACTTCTAAGTAGAAGAATTGTGGTTAGAATTTACTGCGTTTCCTAAAATCTGCTTTGACTTTTTGAACTGTACAGCAAAAAAGGCTGGATCTCCTAATTTCACTTCATTTTTAACTTTTCTGTAGTTACTATGCGTAATTGGTCAGAAATGCACACCACCAGAAAATACTATTTTGGTTGTCCTTGGAATTCAAAAACAGAAAACATAGTTAATTTCCCCACCTGACATTTTTACCAAAGTCCTGCCTGATACTGTTTTTTTTTCAGATGGAATCCAATACCTGACCCTTGGCTTGATTTGATAATGTCTGTTCATTTACCTTCCCTGATCTGAGCTCAGTGTCATGCCACTATGTTAGCGTATTTGAGACATGATCGCCCAAGATCAATATGTTGTAAAAGGAAGCGATTGCATTGCACCCTTTATGACTTTTAAGACCCTCCAAGATGCATTTTAGCTGACAAAGTACTTTTTAAATATTGTCACTTTTTATTTTTCTGTATTTTTGTTTGGGGACTCAAATGGGGAAAGAATGGGTTTAAAAGTCAAGGATTTATGAGGATTGCTGCATGTTTTAAAAACAAATACCCAGACACTTCTTATAAATGCTGTTATAATGGCTGAAGATTCAGCTGCAACAAGTCACTATTTGATCTGTGAACTAATGACTAGTTATTGATGACAAAGGCCTTCTGCCTGCCAATGACTGTGATTGATTCCCAGCTGGCTTGGGAGTGTGAAAGAATGGTGAAGAAGTAATTGGACCTCAGCAAAGGCAGGTACTGTTTTCTTTGCAGTAAACTATTATCAGTAGTGTGAAACAAGCCAGTTTATTTTTCCTTTCACAGCTTCCAGATGCTCTTATGTAAATTAATAAAGATATTTATAAGTGTAAGGCAGTCACCTTATGCCTCTTGAAAACAAGTAAAAGTATCTGGAGCTTTCTGATCAGCAAGAAGATCATCTCAGAATACTCTGTAGGCAGGAATCATTGAACTGCCTCCTCAGTCTTTTGTGTTTGTATGCGTGTGTGGAAAGTTAGTTTATAAGGATGTCTTGATTTCCATCATGCTATGCCAGTGAGGTATAATAATATATTAAGTATGGCAGCTAATTTGCACCCAGCAATCTCTTTCAACAACATTGTGATAAAGGGATATAGGCCAAAGGCAGAAGTATGAAGTTAGCCACAGATCAGCCAAAATCTCATTGAATGGTGGAACAGGTTCAAGGGGCTGCATGGCCTACTCCTGTTCCTGTATTCCTACTCATCTTGATGTCACGTGGAGTGAATTGAATTGGCTGAAGACTGGCTTCTTTGATACTGGGACCTATGGACAAGGCTCAGATGGATCCCACACTTGGCACCTGTGGCTGAATATTGATTTGAATGTTTCAGCATGTGTTGGGCTCCCTTGTTGTTGAGGATGAGTATATTTGTGGAGTCTAAATTTGAACATTTAGAAAAACACATTCACTGGTTAGTAAGTAAATTATTTGGCAGAGACCTAAAATCTGATTATTATAAGAACCTGTTTCTATGTGCTCTGTAAGCAGATTTAACATACCACAAGTACTGTGTTGGAACAAGTTTCATAGATTCTAATTTAACGATAGATCTTAGCAAAATCCTGACTCAGGGCTGGCATCACATCATAGTTTGGATTTGCATCCTTTTTAATTTTAATTCTAGTTTTTGGCCATGTTTTAATTCTGAATTGGCCATTAGATGCACATTTAATTAAGTTGCTTCAGTAATATAATACAAAGAGAGCATGTTTGTATCAACATAACGCATTGAGGTAAATCTTATTTTGTAACTTAAACTATACTGAGATCAGTTTTAAAATCCACAATGTAACTTTATGATGTTAGGGCATTTTATTCAAATGAAATATTGTGCAAACAACTGCTAGAATAGGATAAATTTTATAGATTTTGGTCTTTCAGTTTTAAGAAACATTAATTTGCCAGTTTCATAGAAGTTCAAGTAACTTTTTTTTTAAAAAATCTTAGCTTTCTTAATGAATAATCTTGTAAAATGATTTCAGTTTGATGAAAACCACTAACATTTTATATTTAAAATCATCATTTATCAAATGTTATTAATGTAGTACATTTTCCAGATGCCTTACAGAGATAAGTTAAAAATTAAATAGAAATCATACTTTATGTCAGGGACCTTGAGTGGGGGCAGAGAAAATTTAACAGATTAGAGATTTTAATTAGTAGGTTAGTTTGGAAAAGCTGAGTTATTGTTCTTGGAGCAAAAGAGGTTTTGGGGAGATTTGATAATATATAAGATTATGACAAATTTAGATTAGATACATGAAGGAAAGCTGTTCTCACAAGTTGATGGTACAAGGACTAGGGAATACAGATTAGGCAGGATGTACGGATGAACCTTTTAACAAAGTGAGTGGTATGGCTTGTGGTAGAGAGCTATGCGGACAGAGCAGGGGAATGGGATGGACTTGATTACTCTGCAGAAAGCTGATATTGTCCATGAACCAAATGACTGTCACCTGTACTGAAATTACTCTGAAATTGCATTTCAATGGGAATTTTCCAAAGTTGAACATGAACTTGGAGCAGGAGTAAGCTATTTGATATCCCTGATAACCTTTGAATCCTTTATCAATCAAGAATCTATCTAGTACTATCTTAATACTTGTGGAAGACTAGTTGAGAATATGCTGTTTATAATTCTCCTTAGACAGAACTATCATCCAGTTCAAGGAATTCATCTGATTAGTGAAGTAAATATAGTCTTGGCTGGTGAAAGGCTTTTGAATACATTCAGGTTGAGTTACATAATTGCAGTTTGCAGTAGACTTGGTCTAGTCTAGAGCCTCTGATGTGCAAATAGAAGTGTCATTTTACACATGTTTTTGGATTAAGGCAATGGACAGTTTTTTTTTAATGTACACAATTGTTTAATACCTGATATTGTTGGATGTTTGAAATTTCCCTTAGTTTAATGAAGGACTTATAATAAAAGAAATGCACAGGCTGCAGTCAATTAAGGTTTCAGGCACAATTCAAAGTACCATTATATCATGAGCTGTCCCTAACAGTACAATAGAATCCTCTGTTTTGTGTTTAGGAGAAAATGGAGATATGGATCAGAGAGGGCACTGTATTGGTGTCAAGAATTTTCAACCCAGTGATGAATACGTTGGTGACTGAACCTTTCAGTTGTGCAGGGTTGCATAACTGCAGTGTGTGGAAATACGACCTAGATTGTCTGAGTAATAAGAATCAGCCCAAAGTTAAGGAATTTGAGAGTTCTACCAATTTCAGATTTGGGCATGATGAGACATTAACGTCTTTAGTAATATTCATTTCTCGTAAAATTTATAAGCAGAATCTCTTTTCCCACTCCTCAGTGGTGTTTTGAAGGCAAGTCATTTTTATATTACTGATTTTCCTCAATTTTCTTCTGTCAGTGAAGATTGGTAGTTTGGGCAGGGATTAGAAGTAAGCTCAGCCATAAAATTTTCACCTTTTTCTTCAAAACAAAGTATAGTCAACTTGGAACTTTTTTTTCTCCTTTTCCATTACTGCATTTTGCTTTCTGTGTTGTTCCTCAGATTAACTAAGTAAAATGTATTTGGATGAACATTCTGGAGTAAAGTCCCAGATTGTCTTAAAATAACCAAAACATTATTGTCCTCATTTCTTAGTTAATACTCTCCTTGAGTTATGTCAACTGTAGCCTGTCTCCAGATGTTTTCACAAACCTGTTAATATTATCTCATCAACTTATTGTCACAAGACTGCAGGGCTCACTTGCACCATGAATTTTGCTGGAAAGAAATCGTTTTAGTGCTTCTGCCATATGTCCTCATGGTATTTTTCAGAAAATGTAACTTCTGTCAAAAGTTTAACTCAATACACTTGCATAGTCTAATAAGTTAAATGCCAGTAGACATTGGGGCACTTCCATTTGGAATTACTCTAGACTTTTGAATGATCTACTGAATTCATTTATGTTTTCTTTTGTGGAGCTACCTTCACTATTCCTGAATGCACTTTTAGTGGCCGCCAAGTCCTGGAGTTGGACATGAATCTGGAGCTTCTAGCTCACTGGCAGGAATTTTACACTTTTTGCCACAAGAACTCCAGATTAAGTGGATATGGAATGCAAGGATGAAAGAAGCAGTAAGGTTTCAGTGGTTACCTAGACTGACAGGCTGAGGTTATAACTTATTCAGTGGAATATTACCTGTGTTGCATATTCCATGCTAAACTAAATTGCTAACTCGCAACCAAAATGCAAAATACCTGCATATACCCCTGGGGATGGACAGAATAACTGTTTGTCTTCTGTCTGAGGGAGCAGGTCCTACTTGTACATGACGTGAGGCTCTTCGACAGGCAATTTCATTAATCAGTTTAAAGACATCTATAATCATGGGATTCAGCGTGTGAACCGCATGCAGTGACAAGTATACCAAAAACAAATCTTGACCAATGTCATTCATCAATACAAATTGGTCACCATGGTCTCTATGAAGCAACTTACAAGTGTCAACTGCAATCCATAATTGATAATGATATTCCAAGGTCTCATAGGCTGCACAAGAGCATAGAGCTGCATTCCTCTCACAATGTAGTGTAAGTATTTGACAATATGTTCTTACATGCAATGATATCTTTGGTGGGTGATGTGGAGATTATGAGGGAGTTAGGGAGAGAAAGCTGTACTGCATGTCCATTATGCTTCACGGCTTCTGTTGCGTACACCAGAATAAGGTCAAATCTCAATGAATAAACATACCATGGCTCTTGTTTGTGGTGTCCTTTATGTCCCACTTTATCAATGACTATAGTAACTGTGCTTCTGATGCAAATGCTGACTGCTCAAAATACTCTTTCTCTCATTTTCCAAACAATGGTTCATATTAAAAAAAGCATGTTTCTTAGCTCGTGCTAACTCTGCTTTGTAGTAATGCCTATTTGGAAGTTGAAGCTAAATCGAAGTGCATTAGCCTAGAGTCATGCTAGTTTGGAGATCAGTAGAGCTTTGAAGATTCTTTGGTCTCAATTTATTTCTGATGTGGAGATGTTATTGTTTGACTAGGGTGGACAGAGTCAGAAGACATATAACATCAGGTTATAGACTAACAGGTTTATTTGAAATCACAAGTTTTTGGAGCACTGCTCCTTCACTTGACAAAGGGACAGTGCTTTGAAAGCTTGTGATTCCTTACCTGGTGTTGTGTGACTTTTGACTTTGTCTTAGTTTATCTCTGTTTGCTAGAAATTTTAAGCTATGTTTTTAACAGCTGCAGACAGTTAGAGTAAGTAAATTCCCTGGAAGAGTTTAATTTCTCATTTGAACTAAGAGTGGAACTAAAAGAAGGTATATCAAGACAGTGAGCTGGGTGATGAATTTATCTGCAGCATATAACTGCCAACCAGGTTTCCTAAACGGAAATAGTCGCGTTAGGCCTGTACACATCTAAATCTAAACCTGAGTTCAAATTCTAGCTTATGCATATTGTCTGTGGAAGATCTAAAAAAATCATAGTGCTGTATTTTGCCTTGGAGGTCATCCTGATTTCCAAGGAGAGACTGAGGAGATGAATAATATATGGCCTTTGGTAGGATTGCATTCAACAGCTTAGGTAGCCTTTTCTAATTCCAAGCATGTTTGATAGAAATGTTTCGAAATGGAAAGGGCATCCCCAAAATAAAAGTAGCTAAGGGATTGCAGCCTTATTTTTACAAGCAATTTGATTCTCTTTTAAATCAGAACTTCTGCAAATGAATTTTATTTATGATCTTTTCTCTGGGTAATTGTGAAGAGGTGGTTAAAAAGATTAAGAAATAAACTAAGGTAAATATGAACTAGCTTTAACATTGCAAATTTAGATGCTTAATTATCATTACCACAATATCAAACACATGTTTTTAATGACTGACTTTTGAGAATTGTTTCATTAGATTTGTCTAAATGTTTCTGCACAAATACAAGAACTTGATAATTCTTGTTGTAAAATGAAGGTGTATTTGAAACTTAATAGCAGTACATTTTTTTATTTATTGAACCATGCATGAGAGAGATGTAAATTAATACTTTCTCCCAGATCCTGCTGTTAATAGGTAGTTCTCACAGGTATCAACATTTCTTTTAGTAAATGTTCTTCTAGTGAACTCTCCTTTTTGTTTAGAATGTAGTTATTATATGTATTTTGATGGTGGTTTGACACCTCAAAAAGAAACTATTTGCATTCCAATGACTGAGTAACCAAGAAAGCTGTATGTCATAAGAATTGTGATGATGACATGTACTTTGACAGTTCTGGTTTGTGGCAAACTGTTGAAGCAGTTCTTTTTTTACATTTTTGTGAAGATGATATAGCATTTACTTATTGTAAAAGCTCATATTTTTAAGTAATGAACTTAAATAGCTTTTTGCTTGTGATAAGTGGGAAACATGTTCTGTGTCTGTGGCTCAGAATGTAGTTAATCTACAGATTTGAAATACAGCACTACGTTTGTGTGGTGTGAAAGCTGAAAGAATGGGACATACACCGACCTTCAAACAAAATGTTTTTGATTACATAAAACGTTTTGAAGGTGAACTGAGATGAGAAGCCGGACAAATGTTTGATATGGCAATGGGGGATTGTTTTAGCGATAGCAACCACAACAAAGCATGATTCAGATTTGTTCTGGACAAGGAAAAAGGTGGTCTGCAAAAGATGGGGGTAGGCAGATTTTAGTCAAATAAAATAGGATCTGGCCAAAGTTGACTGCTCTTGCAAGTAAGTCTACAGCTGAATAGTCAGGGGCATTCAAACAAGATCTGAGGAGAGTACAGGCCCAACGTGTACCTTTCAGAGGGAAATATAGGAGCAATAAGTTCAGAGAACCCTGGAGATCTAGGACAATTCAGGACTGGATATGGAAGAAAAGGACTTTTAGCATGTCCAAAGGGAACAAATCAACTGTGGCCCTCAAGGCATACAGAAAGTGCAGGTGGGAACTTAAAGCAATTTTAAAAAGGAGGCATGAGAAAGGACTTATGAACAAGATTAGGGAGATGAGGGAAATTCAGTTGATGTTGTTTATATGGATTTTAGCAAAGCGTTTGACAAGGTCCCACATAGGAGACTGATTGAGAAGGTTAAAGCACATTGAATTGAGGGAAACTTGGCGAGATGGATCAGTAACTGGAAAGATGTGATCACACTAGGGGGGGTACAAAGGAAGTTCACCAGGATGTTGCCTGGAATGGAGAAACTAATCAATGAGGAGAGACTATATAGGCTTTGATTGTTTTCTTTAGAGGAGTAGACTGGGGGATGGATGGGGGGGTAGGCATTTTTGAGATGTATAGGATTATGAGGGGTATGGGCATGGTGAATAGAGAGCAGATCTTATCCTTGGTTGAGGGGTCAATCAAGACAGGGTATAGTTTTAGGATACGGGGCAGGAGATTCAGAGGGGATTTGGGGTAAAAATTATTTCACTCAGATGGTGGGAATCTGGAATGCACGAGGTAAAAACAATGACTGCAGATGCTGGAAACCAGATTCTGGATCAATGGTGCTGGAAGAGCACAGCAATTCAGGCAGCATCTGACGAGCAGCAAAATCGACGTTTCGGGCAAAAGCCCTTCATCAGGAATAAAGGCAGAGAGCCTGAAGCGTGGAGAGATAAGCTAGAGGAGGGTGGGAGGGGGGAGAAAGTAGCATAAAGTACAATCGGTGAGTGGGGAGGAGACGAAGGTGATAGGTCAGGGAGGAGAGGGTGAAGAATTCCTCCGCCTCCGCCGTATCTGCTCCCAGGAGGACCAGTTCCACCATAGAACACACCAGATGACCTCCTTTTTTAGAGATTGCAATTTCCCTTCCCACGTGGTTAAAGATGCCCTCCAACTCATCTCGTCCACATCCCGCACCTCCGCCCTCAGACCCCACCCCTCCAACCTTAACAAGGACAGAATGCCTCTGGTGCTCACCTTCCACCCTACAAACCTTCGCATAAACCAAATCATCCGCCGACATTTCCGCCACCTCCAAAAAGATCCCACCACCAGGGATATATTTCCCTCCCCACCCCTTTCTGCCTTCCGCAAAGACCGTTCCCTCCGTGTCTACCTGGTCAGGTCCACGCCCCCCTACGACCCACCCTCCCATCCTGGCACTTTCCCCTGCCACCGCAGGAACTGTAAAACCTGCGCCCACACCTCCTCCCTCACCTCCATCCAAGGCCCCAAAGGAGCTTTCCACATCCATCAAAGTTTTACCTGCACATCCACCAATA
>NC_057731.1:37528183-37555784 GCF_004010195.1 Chiloscyllium plagiosum
CCTCCTCTAGCTTATCTCTCCACGCTTCAGGCTCTCTGCCTTTATTCCTGATGAAGGGCTTTTGCCCGAAACGTCGATTTTGCTGCTTGTCGGATGCTGCCTGAATTGCTGTGCTCTTCCAGCACCACTGATCCAGAATCTGGAATGCACTGCCTGGGAAGGTAGAGGAGGCTGGAATCCGTACAACCTTTAAAAAATACTTGGATAAGTACTTCAAATATCATAACATTCTAGGACATGGTACAAATGCAGGAAATTGAGATTGGTGCATCTTCAATGGTAGTTATGTTGGTGCAGACTCGATGGGCCAAAAGGCCTTTCTTGCGCTGTATGAATCTGAATCTCTGATGGATACAGTAATTTACAAGGCTCTGCATGCAAAGACAGACCAATGTTATGTAATGCTTTTCATTACCACCAATCATGTCAGTACACTTTACTACCAATGAAGTGCATTTGAAGTGTATTGACTGTTGGAATATGGCAGCCATTCTGTACACAGCAAGCTCATACAATGAAAATTACCAGAGTAATCCATTTTTGCAATGTTGATTTTTTTTTTTAAACCTAGAGGCTTATACCTTAGGAGAGTGATATTAACTGAGCAACAGCTGACATTAAAAACTTAAAGATGCAAATGGTTTTGGATAAGTATATCAAGTGCATGATATGGACATTTAAAATAGTGGTGGTAATTAGTTGACACAAACGACTATCTTATGTATGTAAAATAGTAGGTGTTCATGTTGCATGTCAAAGCAACTTAAAATCCTGGTTCTAATCAACACATTCAGAGATGTAAATACACACTTCCGGAGCAGGTGGGACTTGAACTCAGACCTTCTGGCACAGTAGTAGGGACACTACTACTGCACCACAAAAATCCTCTTTGTATTGTTTATAGATGTTTTCTAATCAACCTGTTCAGAGACGTTATTTGCACATCTCTGGAGCAGATAAGATGCAAACCCAGATCTCCTGGTCAGAGGTCAGCACTACTTAAGTTACAAGCTGTTTACTAATCAACATAATGCAAACTGATTTAGCTATAGTAATTGTTAGGATCCCTATGGAAACCAAAATCAATGAAAATTCAATATGAAATAAAGACAAATTTTATTCAAAAGAGGCCATAAATTAGACCTTAATGAATTGATATAAACAAGATATATTTCTCAGCTAACCCTCTTAGCATATATGTGACACTACATGCAATCCTTTTCATCTCTCCAGTAGAATTCAACTATTCTTTATCAAGCAGGATTTGATCACTAGCTAACATCTGACAGCAACATTTATTCCATCTTAAGTTCCAGGGATATTATTGACATTGAAAACATAGCTCTGCAACATGTCCTTTATTTTTTGTACAGGATAGGCCTGCTGCATAGTTTCCCAGTGTCACACTCATTTAACTACTCAATGCAAACCTGGTATAAGGTATAGTTGGCTTCAGTTTTTTTAAAAAAAGCACCAATCGCCTCCATAAAAACCAAAAGAACTGTTGTAAATCAGAAACAAAAACAGCAATTGCTGGAAAAACTCAGCAGGTCTGGCAGTATCTGTGGAAAGAAATTGGAGTTAATGTTTGGTGCTAGTGGGGAAGGGTCACTAGATCTGAAATGTCAACTATGCTTTATCTCCACAGTTGCTGCCAGACCTGCTGAGCTTTTCCAGCAATTTCTGTTTTTGTTACCACTCATTTAACTACTCAATGCAAACCTGGTATAAGGTATAGTTGGCTTCAGTTTTAAAAAAAAGCACCAATCGCCTCCATAAAAACCAAAAGAACTGTTGTAAATCAGAAACAAAAACAGCAATTGTTGGAAAAGCTCAGCAGGTCTGGCAGTATCTGTGGATCTATAAAAATTGGTAAGAATCATTGTGGACATGATAAATTTCCTTAGCCTTCTGAGGACGTAGAGGTGTTGGTGTGTTTTCTTATTGTAATGTCGATGTGGTTGGATCAGGTTGGTGATATTTACTCCGAGGAATTTGAAGCTCTCAACTACCTCCACCTTAGCACCATTGATGTAGTCAGGGGCATGTCCTCCACTCTGCTTCCTGAAGTCGATAACTAGCTCCTTCATTTTCCTGATTATTGAGGGAAAGATTGTTGTCTTTACACCATGCCTCTAAGTTGTCTATCGCTTTCCTGTACGCTGTCTTGTTGTTTGAGATCCGACTCACTATATTGGTGTCATCAGCAAATTTGTAAATGGAGTTAGAGCTGTACTGGGCCACATCATTAAAGGTGTATAAGGAGTATTGTAAAGGGCTGAGTACACAGCTGAGTATTATTATGGAGTATTATGGAGTATGGTGCTGAGTATTATTATGGAAGTGGTTTTGTCGCCTATCCTTTCTTGCGGTCTGTGGGTCAGGAGCTTGAGGATCCTGCTGCAGAGTGGGAGATCAGAGTCCAAGATCCCAGATTTTGGAGATGGGTTTGGTTGGAATTATGATGTTGAAGCTGGAGTTAAATTCAATAAATAAGAGTCTGACGTAGATGTCCTGTTATCCAAGTGTTCCAGGGATGAGTGTAGGTCTAGGGAGATGGCATCTGCCATAGATCCATTGTGATGGTAGCAGGTCAATACAATTTGGGAGCTGGAGTTGATGTGTGTCATTCCTAACCTCTCAAAGCACTTCATTATAATGCATGTCAGAGCCATTGGGCGGTAGTCACAAAGGCACATTGTCTGATTTTTCTTTGCTACTGTCATGATAGTGATTTTCTTGAAGCAGGTGGGAACCTCACATCATTAGTAAGGAGAGGCTAAAGATGTGTGCAAATACTCCTGTCAGCTGGGCTGCGCAGGATCTGACTGCATGACTGGGGGCTCCAGCTGGGCCAGCTGTTTGCAGTGGGTTCACCCTCAAGAAGGCTAGTATGATGTCTGCAGAGGTGCCTATGGATATAGGTGTACCCAAAGCTGTTGAGGCAGGTGACATTGCTTCACTGACCTTCTGTTCAAAATAAGCATAGAATGCAATGAGCTCATTGGAAAGCATGTATTGTTGTTGGTGATTATACTTGACTTCTCTTTTTAGCTTATTATATCATGTAAGCCTTGCCACAGTTAGTATTTGTGTCTTAGCTTGGGACTCTACTTAATTTTGTATTGTCTCTTGGCATCCCTGATGGCTTTGCAAAGATCGTGCCTTGATTTCACATATCGGCCAGGGTCAGCTGATTTGAATGTCTCAGTCCTGGACTTTAGTAGGAAGTGGATCTTCTGGTTCATCCATGGTTTCTGGTTGAGTCGCACTCGAATTAACTTCTTTGGCGCACAGTACGCTAGCATTTATTGATGATGTTTGTGACAGTTGCAGCATACTCATTTAGGTTGGCCCCTGAGTTCCTGAATGTGGACCTGTCCACCGAATCCAAGTCACATAGCAGCTTGTTCCTTACCTCAGACTAGTATTGTACAACTTTCTGTACCGGATCCTCAGACTTCAATGTTTGTCTGCAAGCTGGGAGAAGAAGCACAGCCTTATGGTCTGATTTACCAAAATGCGGGCAGGTGATGGAACAGTGCAATCATTCAGGGTTGTTGGGCCTCTGGTAGGACAGGAAACATGTTAGTGGTATTTTGGTAGCACACTCAATGTTGGCTTGGTTAAAATCCCCAGCTATGATGAACAAGGCTTCAGGGTATTATGCCTCAAGGCTATTTGTAGCAGGGTGTATTTCATCAAGCATTCTCTTCACTTCCACATGGGTTGGGATGTAAACTGCTGTCAGGATGGCAGAAGTAAACTCCCTCATCAGGTAGTAGGAATGGGGCTTCACTATTAGATATTCTGGATGTGCGGAGTAGTAACTCACCAAGGTTGTCACGTCTGAGCACAAAGAGGTTTTGATCTGGAGGCAGAGCCTTCCACCTAGTGCCTTGTCTGAGGACACTGTGCAGTACATCAGGTGGATTGAGAAGCCCTCATGTTGTAAGGTGAAGCAGGCGTGAGCTATGTCTCTGTTAAACAGAGCACACAGCAAATTCTCAATTCCCTGTGGTAGGTGAGTCAAGCTTTTAAGTTTAGTCATTAAGCTATTGTTTTCAATAGCTTGGATGTTTTGAGGTTTGGAATGGTTGAGACTAAAAGATGGGTTTTCTGAATATCGCCAGTTGTACAACAGAGGCAGTTGAGGTATTCAGACACAAAGTTATCTGAATTGTGAATAACATGCCACTTGCCCCCTTGATTGTAAGCAGCAGTGTCAATGAAGGCACCCCTCTATGTCCAAGAGTCTGTCAACCTCTCAGAAATCTACAAACATACAAATTAGGACTGCACCTTTTAGCAAGATCAAGGTTGTTCTGATTACTCCACATGTCTGCCAACCTCTGTTAACATTTCACCCCCATGCATGCAAAGAATTTATCTGACTCTATCTTAAAATATTCAGTTTTTTAAATTTGTTTTTGAAAAGAAGAATTCCAAAGACCCATGACCCTCTGAGACAAAATTTCTGTCTGTCAGAAATGGACAATACTATCTGTCTTGTTATGGCTTGCTTCAGGCTGTTCTACTATCCCTCCCCTCAGGCCTCTTGTGATCGTATGCTGCAGCCAAAATGTGGTCTGCTTTCCTTAAATCCCCAAGTCCATCTCTGGTCCACAGACATGTGACCACCTTGGTAATCTTTCCTATGCTGAGAAAAACAGCAGCCTGCGGGCCTCCTGTTCCATTCCCATCATGCCCATGCTTTTGTTCGCTTCCCTAGTAAGCCTATCAGAAATAAGTAGGGAAAGAACAGCAAGTGATTGGAGGTGCAGTTCCTTAATATTTCCTCCCATTTTGTTTACAAAGTTGATGTTTCTCTGATTGATTGACCCTTGTGAATTAGGAACCTTTGGAAGGTTCCATGTATTTTGTGTTGCTTGGTGCTAAATTGGATTGAGATGCCCCTAATATGTGTGCTTCTGAATTAGAGTTAGCTTAACCCAGCTACAGAAGAAAATGATTTCATTTGGTTTCTTTAATTAACTTCAGGTAGTCTCATTTAGAGAGAGCTTGGATAACCCTGCTGAAACTTAGATAAAATTTAGAATTTGCAAAGAGTTTTAGCAAAAGATTATGAACTCCATTACTCAACAAACTCCCAACAATGTTCAAAATCACACTCAGGCTTTGTAGAATTGGAAGACTGAGCAAGCACTATGATAAATCTGCAATGAGACAAACTGTTACAGCTGTACAAAAGAAGCCAAGTGTTTATTATCCAGTTATTGACCTCTTGTCTGTCACTACCACAGCATTATGTGCGAGATTGTTGGTGTAATCCAAAGATTAACCTTTCTGCATTCAGGTCTAATCCTTATATCATTAAGTAAATATAGCATATTTGTTTTGGATAAACATCAACTGTATTCCTGGGGGTTATTAGTTGTACTTTGTTGGAATCTAATCTTGTCTCAAGTTAATTCATCCAAATTTCAACTATGAAGCTTACAGTATTTGAATACATTAATAATTATTAGCGTCTGTGATTCCCAGGTGTCTATTTATTTTGTTTTGGCTTCTTGTATGTTACAGCTTGTAAATGCAATGGACATGCAAATGCTTGCCATGCCCAAACTGGACAGTGCTTCTGTACAACAAAAGGAATCAAAGGAGATCAGTGTCAATTGTGAGTATTTCAATTCTACCTGATTGATGTCATTTTAACCACTTTTAGTTACTGGATGGAAATATCCATTACATTGGTTCCATCAGATTTAGATTTCAGAACTCATGGGAATTCTAGCAAAACGTAAACATTGGATCATATGAGAAACAAATACAAACAGATACAGTAACAGAAGGAAATATATTTGTGTTAAATCTATGATGGGTATTGATCTCTATGCTCTTACCAATACATTTTAAGTCGATACATTTAGACCATTGTCTTAGCTTATCTTTGTATAGATTACCCCTGTAAATCACAAAGCTTACTCAGTTTATAAATTTCTAATTTTGCATGTGCTGCCAGTAACAAACGTATTCTCAATTTACACTGCATTGCTTATAGATTGTTATATAACTTAACCAATAGTAGACTTTGTCTTGTCTAGAACTAATTCAATAGCACGAGAAAATGAAGGCACATTGAATACTATTGACAAATTATTCCTTCCTTCTGGCTGTAGTAAGTCAAATGTTACACATATGACATGCTGAATTAAATAAAAATAATTCAGTTATATGAGAAAGGATAATAGGTTGCTGCATTAACAAAATTGGTGACTGTGTAAACAGTGTCACAGTAAAAATGTGTAATGTTTTTAAATTATTCCAAAACCCAATGTGCCATTATGTTTTAGTTACCTAATCATGTGTAGATTTTATTGAATAAGAATAAATTGTTGCCCATAGCATAAATTATCCCCTTCTGCATGCAACATGAACTTTTGAATTCAATTTTTAAAAATGATTTCTACTTCAATTTTGAATAGCAAATATTTGGATTCTTGAATTTCAGATTCTCAATCTTAAATTAAACAAAAATCAGAATTTAATCAAAATGAGAATCCTGCAGGTAACAAAGTCATGAAGACCACATTTGACCAAGTATAACATCAAAGATCCTTAACAAAACTGAAGCCAATGATAACAAAGGGGAAAATTCTCCACTGATGTACCTAGCATAAAGGGAAATGTTTGTAGTTTTTCGAAGTTGATCATCTCATCCCTGGATATTGCTACAGAAGGTCCTCAGTAGTGATGTAGACCTAAACATCTTCATTGACACAGTGGCAACAGTAGATATTATCTCCAAGATGCAATGTGGTAACTCGCCAATGCTCCGCCAACATCACTTTCCAAACCCAACCTAAAATATTACTTCCCAATGTTTTTCCCACTAATTCCATTTTGACACCTGAAAATTGACCCGTCTCCTTGATAAACATTGAGAGTTTGAAGGGAGGAAGGTGGGTGTCAGGAAATATCCTTGAGAAGTGGGGGTGAGTGAGAGAAGACCTGAGAGACTGAGGAAGGAAGACAGACTCCCTACTTTTACTGCTGCCTTGGAACTCGGGACCCCAATATTTCAGTTCATGACCCCACTTGGGATTCTAAGCACCCCCATTTTGGGGAGCTTTGACCTAGAAGAACAAGGTCAGCAGATGAAATCACTAAGTGCAAGTTTCCCTCCAAGCCGCACACCCTCTTGACTTTGAACAACATCATTGCTCTTTCACAGGTGTTGCATCAAAATCCTGGAACTACCTTCATAACAGCACTATAGTTAAACGCACACCAAATAGACTACAAACATTTGAGAAGGCAACATTCCACCATGTTCTAAAGGGCAATAAATAACTTTGAACTAGTCACTTGAACTACAACCATAGACATTGTAAACAATTATCTGGAGGTGCTGGTGTGGTACTTGGGTGCTACACCACCTGATGAAGAAGCAGCGCTCTGAAAGCTCGTGCTTCCAAATAAACCTGTTGGGACTGTGACCTGGTGTATGAGTTTTAACTTTGTAAACAATTATCATTCTTTTTAATCTAAAATCCCATGAATGAGTAACTGGTAAAGCCATATTTATTCACGCAAATCATTGTGTGGAAGCATGTGAACAAATTTGGAAAACCTAATTGCTGAGTAGACCTTTCAGTGAAAAGAGATGCATTTCATCCACTGTTTCGTTATAACAAGTCCTGACTTGATCGTCTTTCAAACGGTGAATAAATAATTGAAGAAAATTCTGGGTTGAATCAGGTTTTGATGCCTAATTAAGTAATCATTTCGGTGATGATGACTTGTAGTTGTTTTTACTGTTATTGACCATAAAAGTGCTGAATGTCTAATGTTTATAATCCACAACAGTGAAGCATAAATAATATTCAAAGAAACTGCAGCCTTTAATGCTTATTGCACAGTACGACATCTACCAGATGAATTCAATATCAAGATAGTTGCACTTAAGTCACCAGTTATAAGTTTTCCGATGATCATTTTGCTTCTGATCTTAATTTGATTTAAAAATCGACACACTTGCCCATATCGTGATTTTAACAGGCTCCAGGTTATGCCATAATTTAAAAATAATTCATTAACTGAGTACCCATCGCTAGATGTGTTCGAGAAGGTGGTATTTAGTTGCCACCTTGAAAACCACTATAGTCCATTGGTATAGGCATACTCTCAATGCAATTAGAGAGTTCCAGGACTTTCACCCAATTACACTGGAGGAATACCAATGTTTCCATGTCAAGATAGTGACTGGCTTGGAGGAGAACCTGCAGATGCTGATATTCCTATATGTCTGCTGCCCTTTACCATCCAGATGGTAATTTTATAAAACCTTTTTTAAAGCCATTTATTTGGGTTAGACCCTGGAACATTGTCCTCCAGCTTTGCATTTTTGTGTTTATACCTTTTTGTCAGTAAGAATTTATATCCAGCAATGTCCTTGACTTTGGTCTAGTCTAGTTACCACACTATTGGAAAAATGTGGAAGCTTTGGAGAGGGTGCAAAAGAAATTTACCAAGGTATTGCCTGGATTGGAGTGTATTAACTATCAGGAGAAGTTGAACAAATTTGGATCGCTTTCACTAGAGTGTCTGAAGTTGAGGAATACCTGACACAAGTATATAAAATTGAGGCATGGATAGGTTTGATAGTCGGAGTATTTTTTTCTTAGGGTGAAATTGTCAAAACTAGGGGGCATAAGTTTAAGGTGAGAGAGGAAAAGCTTAAAAGTTACATGTGAGCTAAGTTTTTTATGAAGAGGGTGAATGGTGCCTGGAATGTGCTGTCAGCAAGGTGGTGGAAGTAGATACAATAGCAACATCGAAGAGACATTTAGGCCAATGAACAGGCATGGGATAGAGGGATTGGACCACGTGCAGGCAGGTGGGATTAGTTTAGAATGGCATCATAGGCACAGACATGGTGGGCTGAAGGGCCTGTTCCAATGATGTTCAATATTCTAATGTCATTCATAGAATTTATCCTTCTACATATAATGCAGTCATATAGGATCATTTCCTTTAGGATATTTTTTAGTTTGAATTAAACTTAATTTTCTTGAAATAACCAGTTGATTCAGGCTGTAATGACTTGCAATAAAAAAGTGAGCATTTACTGAAATTCTTGATTTGAAACAATGGTCAGTTTCCAACTTTATTCTAGAAACATATTCAGAGCTACTTCACAGAGTAGAATTGGAAAATGGTGGACTACTTCACAAATGAAATAGGACTCTTCCAGTTAGGCCAGTAGAGATCCTTCTGAAATTGTAACTGTATTGGCATATAATTGTAGTGGAAAAGGGGCACAGAAAGGACTGCTGCAGCGCTTACTGTTTGCACTAGCTGATTCAACTTTAGAATCTGCCCTTTTCAAAAATGTATAAAGGAAATAAAATAATTGAATTTTATGTAAAAACCCAAGGACATTTCCTTGACTCTAAAAGACAGTCTATCAAAGTCCATGAGCTTTCCAATAACAGTTTTTACTAGCACTCCTTCACCTATACCAAAAGTATGTTTTCTTTTTAAGGATATGCCAGATGTGATTAGCAGCTATTCTATTTATATGTTGATGTTACTGGTATTGCTGTGGTGTTGAGGTCTGGTTCTTTCATCAGTATTACACACCACTTTTTCAGATAACCAATAAGCAATAACAACAGATAAAGCATGCGCTATGACCAGAAACACTTTGCACTTTGTCTTGCCATTGTGGTAGCAAATATATGATCAGGGCAGCAGCATATGTTGAAGTATGGATATCACAGATATCTATTAGATGTATAACAGATGTCTATTATACATTTTTGTTGATGAAACAGAAATGCAATTAGCTGCATTTGGCTCGTGGCAACATTTTGGTCAACTGGCTTATAGATCAGCATTTATTGCTCATTCCTAATTGTCCATGAAAAAGTTGATGTGCATAGATCTTTGAAAGTGGCAGGATATAGTGAGAGAATAGTTAGCAAAGCATGTTCATTTTGGGCTTAATTTAACAGAGCTATTGAGTAGAACAACAGGAAAGTTATGCTTATCCAGTTCTGCTCCCCACAATTTTACACTGATGGAAAGCTTTATTTAGTCATGTCACTGCCTGGCCAGTATTAATTGGCTGTCTCTGGTTGCCATTGAGAAGATGGTAGTAAGCTGCTTTAATTTGAAGTGCTGCAATCCATGTGCTGTATGTGTACCTAGTCTAAGGGAGGCAATTCCAGGATTTTGACACAGCAACAGTGAAGGAACAGCGGTATAGTTTCAAGTCAGGATGGTGAGTGCCTTGCAGGAGAACTTGGTGTTCCCACATATATGCTGCCCTTGAGAGGATGCAGGGGTGGTTTACTAGAATAGTTTTATGGATGAGAGAATTTGGTCAATTGTTAGTTTGGAGAAGTTTTCACAATGGAACAAATGAAGTTAAGGCGAGGGCTGATCGATGTGTACAAAATTTGCAAAATGTTAACAAAGAAAAGCTATTCCCATTATCTCATGGAACAAAGATTAGGGACTACACATTTAAAAGTTTTAAGAGGGGATGTGAAGCCAAACTAAGGGACAAGGGAAATTACTTGAAGAAATGACTACACATTCCTTTCCAAATCCCCAGAGCAGAGCCACAGTGGACCTACAAGTGACGCTATCTGTTTACATGGACAGTCATCAAATAGGCCATCAAGTTTCTGAAAAGGCAGGCCTGTGTTGGAACTGGTTAATATTGTTTTTAAGTGCTCTCCTGCAAGGGTCTCCTACGTTACAGTGATCTACTGTGTTCTCCATTACATGCACTCCAGAGAGGATTGTACTTTGAAGTGAGTGAATGACATAGCCCATTGGAGGAAGCGAAAATGGAAGAGGATAGCAATGAAGTTGAAGATACAGAGGAGGTGTGCCAAGCTTTAGGCACAAGGAAGGTGATTAGAGCTGGTACAGGTTTCTTCAGGGTGATATCAATACCAGGGAGCATCTAAATCAGACATTTTTTCAGTGTTTTGACTCAAAAAGACTGCATGCTCTGGAGCTCACTTTGAACTGCCTATGAGAAGAATGCATCTACTGATGCAATCTTGAATTCCTCATTCTTAACATCATGAAGGTTGACCATTTATCTAGTGATCTCCTGACCCTTTTGAAGGCTGAGATGGCTGTGGTGGTTGTATTTATAATGGTGATATTAGTGTGGACACCTCAAGACCGCTCCACCAGTGTCAATACTGTAGCAGCCTAGGTTGCAGGACTTGGCTGTATAATGGTCCCTTCATTTGAACCAAATAGGCCAATGGTGTTGTTGGCATCCATGAGAGAAAGCACTCTTAATTTGTATTAATGATCTTTCGATGGCATTCTAGATTGCTGGACAGGCCACCACATGAGACACAACTGGCAGTTAGTTAGTGGCACTTTTAATGCCAGTAAGTAACTAGCCCATGCTGTAAAGTATTGTATGTCGATATGAATATTATGCATTCTATTATGTTGATTATGCTTTTAATGAAAAATGCTATACTCTGAAAGCCCTGAGCCATAGTTTTGTTTGGGGGAGGTGATGGCTTTGTGATATTATCACTTGGATTGTTAATCCAGAGACAAAGTGTGGCGCTGGAAATGCGCAACAGGTCAGGCAGCATCCGAGGAGCAGGCGAGTCCATGTTTCAGGCATAAGCCCTTCATTGGGAGCGTGGAGGGAAAAGGGGGCTGAGAGATAAATAGGGGGTGGGGGTGGGAAGGCAATAGATGGATGCGGTGATAGGTCAGTAGGAGGGAAGATGGACAGGTTAAGGGGATGCTGCTGAGTTGGAAGGTTGGATCTGGGATGAGGTGGGGAGGGAAGATTTGGAAACTGGTGAAGTCGATTTTGATGCTGTGAGGTTGTCAGGTCGTGAGGCTTTCTTCCTCCAGATGGTGGGTGGCTTTGATTTGGCAGTGGAGGTAGCCCAGGACTTGCATGTCCTTGGGGGAGTGGTAGTTGAAGTGGTTGGCCTGACAGAGTTGAGATGCTGTGGATAGGACATCCCCTTGATAGATTGAGTCAAAATATAAGGAGGTAAGTTCGGTGGGGCAGGGCATAGACCCATTTTCTGCCATAGCAGGTGTTAAATTTGAATTCGATTTAAAAAAAAATTCTGGAATGAAGAGTCTAATGATGACCATGAATCCATTGTTGATTGCCAGAAAAACTCATTGGGTTCACTAATGTCCTTTAGGGAATGAAACTGCTGCCCTTACCTGTTCTGGCCTACATATAACTCCAGATCCACAGCAATGTGATTGAATCTTGAATAAATGCTGACCTAGAATAATCCCATGAACGAATTAAAAAAAAAGAAAGGCCTCCTTCATTTACTGCCCATGCCCAGAACCAAGGAGAGAAATCATGGATCGTGTTGGTTCTCTTGTTTTTGGGCTTCTTAATGCTTTCTACCCATTTTAACCTCTTGATACCATTTTGTGCAGCGTTTTTGCAATGTATTTTGGCTTTTCTGGAATAGAATATGCCAGCACAGAAGAAAGCCATTCAAACTATCTAGTCTGTGACTAGATTCCATTCCCACCCATTCTTTCCATTTTGTTTTCCAAATATTTATTCAGTTTCCTTTTGAACACTAATATGAATCTGTATCCACCAAAATAATAGGGAGGGAATACATTCCAAATCCTAACCATGTCTTATTTGAACATTTTTCCTTGTGTCCTCTCAGTTTCTTTCAGCAATCAACTAAACCTGGTAACAATTTCTGTTTATCGAGTCCTTTATAATTTTATTCATGTTCACCAAACAATTTATGTTCTATTCTTGGCTCCAGGGGGAACAATTCTAGCCTCTCTGTAATCCAATAGTTCTGGAACCATGCTTGTAAATTTCCACTGAACTTACGATGAAACTTCCATGCCCTTCTAGTACTCAGTTTTATAGTTATAGTACAGTAGTTTAGTTTTAAATTGTTTTAGCAAAAAATATTTGCTTTAGTACTCTATGTGTCTGTTTATACAGAGACCCCTGCCTGGTTAGATTTCCTTTGAAGCAATCAATAAGGTACTCGGTCAAATCAGGGGCAATGAGCGGATTTCAGAGAAGGTACATTCCATTTGTATAGTTAAGGATATTGCAGAGTGGCATTGCAGCCACTAAAGTGAAAAATTAGTTGAGTCGGGGGCATTGGGACTCATGGATTATGTGGCACGCACTCATTGCCCCCATGATCATTTGGCACCCATTTGAGAGATAAGTAGTTCTTAAGCCCAGGACCCCCAATAGTATGTTCCCAGTCTTCAGCACGACCTTCCAGGTCTTGCCCATAACACCATATTGTCTCAGGGAACTCTGACATCCATATCTTTCACTGCTGGTCAAAGTAATGCAACTCTGAGGGCCCTGCAATTGCATCAAACTGAACATGGTTGTGTTTGTAATTTCATTTTACAAGAGTGACTGTTATTCACTGTCACTGTGCACTTCACTGCATTTTCAAGGATCAATTGCCATTCATAATAGCAAGCTGGGGTATTTCTCCTCCAGTGGGTGTCTTTTCCATTGTATTCTGTGCCCCACTCTTCTGCAAGGCCGTTCTGGCCAATCCAACAACTTATTTGTTTCTGTTGCATGTGCTGTCAGGTCTTCAACAATAAGGCTCTGAGCATTTTTCCAATGTTCAGGGACTGCATTAACATCGGTATCTCTAGCCAATATGTCTCTTGGAAGCTGAGAACCCAGAGATCTATCATTAACATCTTTAGTTGCAGTTACTTTTACAGAATGAGTTAGGTAACTGAATCTGTTGCTGCTGTGCACCCAGTTATTTTGAAGTGCACTCTGGCTGTTGACAGTTTTGGTTGCGTCCATCTATACCTCTTTAGCTTGTATAGGCAGCCTTCTCATTTTGCCATTTAGGAAAAAGAATGTCCCTGTTTTCCCTTGTAATCTCCAAATAGATTTTGAGGTCCATATCAGCGAAGTGAGGGCCTTCCATGCTCTAGGTGCCAGATCAATGCTGCTACTCCTGTTTTCCTGGTATTTGCACCTCATATCAAGCTGGCTATTTCAATATTGGATGTTATGATGCCTTAAAATCTCTCTGTCTCAAATCATTGCTAATTGACCACCCTACAGCTTCTTGGATAATTGTAGGCTGTGGCTGTCTTCTTTCATGGGGTATTGCAGGATCTAGAATGGTTCCCCAGATCTGGCTCCTGACTTGGGTGGCAATATCCTTTCATGTGCACCAAATGCAATAAATGTGAAGAGAAATTATACAAATTGTGTATTAGTTTACTTCCAAAATCTTTTAGGTATTGAAAACTTTTTAAGTAGCTCAGAAGTTGGCATACCCACTACTAAGAGGTTACTTTAATAAATTATGGTACAGTTTTTCACTTGCAGTGCAATGTGTATTGTTTAGTTTTAGAAGATTGACATGATGTAGCTTGTGAAACAATAGGATTTTGCCATTAGAAATATCTCCATGGAGATTTCAAAGTACTTCCTGATAATCAATGGATGTTTACTAGTGGAAAGAAATTTAGCTTCCTAAATATGGACAGAAGTTGTTATCCTTGTATCTAAAAATGTTGAAATGTAACAATCATGTCCAAGATTGTTGATTCCCATAACAAAAGGGAAATTTTGGCCTTTCCAGTAAAGGGAAGGTCAGAAGCAGAGGCTAAAATAGGAGGTAAATAGTAAAGACTAATATAGGAAGTAAATAAGGAAGTTAAATATCATTGTAAAAAAAAAATATCTCATCCCGTGTAAGGTAAAATAATCCTATATTCCCTGCTTTGTCTTCAATATCATTAAAATGCAAAATACTTCAGTCGTTTCAAAGGAACTCAAAGGTTTGAAAGAATTAAGATGGTGTTACACTTGTTGTATAGAACTCCTAATAATTAAAAATGGAATGCAATGAGACCCACTCAATATTTTGTATGTATAAAATGCTTGTCTAATCATGTACTTAAAAAAAGATAATTGATACATTCCTGCAGTATAGTTTTTTGAAGATGATTTTCTTTATATATAGGTGTGAGTCAGATAACCGCTACCTTGGTAACCCACTCAAAGGAACCTGTTACTGTAAGTATTGTTTTGTTTTTCATGCTTTTGTCGTTGGGATAACAGAGTTTATGAAAAATTAAGTTCCCATTAATTTTTAAGAACTAAATATAGGGAAAATACTTTTTGTTTGAGATGCTTCTCCTGCTCTTTTACGAAATTGTCCTCATTTGAATTTCCTTCAGGTTTTCTTGAATTCTCAGTTGTAATGCAATAACATCAAACTCCTGGAAGCATCTATCTACCTTCAAGGCCTTTCCAGTACACTAGTTATGAGGTTATAATCAACTAGGCGAAAGTAAGGACTGCAGATGCTGGAGATCAGAGTCAAGATTAGAGTGGTGCTGGAAAAGCACAGCAGGTCAGGTAGCATCCGAGGTTAAGTTAGGTTTAGGTTTGTCACATGTGCTCACATGAATACAGTGAAAACTTTACAAGTCTCCACTTATGGCACCATCTTAGGTAGAAGGTACCTCGGTACAGAATCTTAGGTACAAAGCAGAAAAACTTAAAGTTAAAATGTGAAACATTATAGTCCTCCTTACTAAAAATTAGAAAAACAGAAATACTATTAAAGTTCACCACAGTCTATAAGTGCCAAGCCATACTGGGCACGCACACCTTACAGGGGCTCGAGCTCCCCTGCTCTAGGCTCAATCTCACCCCTCACCACCAGGCTTCCTACCCCTGCTGTCCCTGCCACCTGCCTCAAGATGCATGTTCCTTTTCTCAATGCCATTTGGGATGTGTGCCATCAACATGGGGGACCTCTCTCGTTGCCACATTGGGCTTGCCCACTATTCGAATCATCCCAGAATGGCATTGTTGCAGGTGGCCTGAAACAGGTTGTATTTTCTTTAAGCTCTACGTTTTCATTCTCATCAACTCATTTATTAGCTGATGAAGTCATATCGTAAGTGTTTTATGTATTGATGTTGACTTTTTGGGTATTTGGACTTCTACAGAAGTGGAATTGGAGGAATTGATTGATATCCTTCATAATTATCAGCACTCTATTAAATTTAAAGTCACAACACACAAGGAAAGCATAGGCCAGGATTTAGTGCGAATTTTGGGGCAAATGGCTTCAGGGGTAACTAACTCCCTGTCCTCATCAGTGAGAAAGATCATAGATCAAACACCAACTAGGTATTTAAGTGTTGTCCAACAAGCTGCTTGTCCAGTCAGGAGCTGTGACACTGAAGTCCTACTTGCCTATGGCTACAGGTCAGTCAGAGGCCAGTAGCCTCAGGGAGTTGGTGATGCTGTTGAAAACCAGATCAGACTGTCAAGATGAGTTAGTGAGCAGATAAGTATTTTCATGGGGTGGAACTATTGCAGGATTTGGGGTCAGGAGGGGTTGGAAATAATGGCATGACGGTGATTTTGAGAACCAAACACCTGTCCCCATCATTGCCCCCAGTTGCATTCACATTGGATAAATGGAACCTCCCCAACCCAAAATCATCAGATAAGCTGCCCTGCGTTTTCTTTATGTAAAATAGTCACCTGTCCTGGCTGCTGGAAAGATGTAATCACAATGGTTGTGAGTTAAGGTCTTTGTGTGTCTTTAATTACTTAATGGACTGAATTTGTGGCAGGTTGAGAAAATCAGTCATGGACCTCTTTATTGAGAACCTCCTTACTGAGCTGGTGTGAAAAGTGTCACTGCACTAATCAATTTACCTTTCCTGTCACCATCTTGCATCCTTACCTTGAAGGGAGGGGAGGATCACACCACAGCATTTAAACTGGCAAACAACTGTGGGCATAAGTTAGCGACAGAAGTTTTTATCAAAATAACTGGCAACCATTTCTACATCCAAAACACCAACACACTGAACACATCCTCGAGATGGGTGATCTCATAGCTGATGTACTTCAGTCGCGTACTCTCAAACTAGAAACATTTTGCCCAGCCAGTTATTATCCTTGTCATGCATCGTAAAAGTAAATCTGCATTTGATAGCTAATAATTAGCTGGTTATGGCCCATATCAACCCCCAGGCTCCCAGCCTGCCTTGATCCCCTGCAATTTGCCTACTGATGAAATAGGTCCACAGTGATGCCATTTCCCTAGCCCTAAACTCATCTCTGGAATAATCTGGATAACAAGGACACCTACGTCAGACTCCTACTCATCGAGTACAACTCAGCCTTCAACACCACAATCCCCTCCAGACTAATCTCAGAACTCCGAGACTAGGTCTCTGCTCTACCCTCTGCAACTGGATTCTTAGCTTCCTGACCCGCAGACTGTAGTGAAAATAGACAACAACAACACCTCCACAATAACACACAACACTGGAGCTTCCCAAGAATGTGTTCTCAGCCCTCTTCTATGCTCCCTGTACATCCAGATCTGTAGACAAATTCCAAATGAATGCCATCTACAAGTTTGCTGACATCATCATGGGAGGATGGATTACAAACAATGATTAGTCAGAATACAGGGAGAGGATAGATGGTTTGGTGTCATGGTGCAATGATAACCTCACTCTCATTGTCAGCAAAAGAAAAAAACTGATCATTCCTTTCAGAAAGAAAGGAGGAGGACATGCTCCCATCTACATTAACAGAGCTGAGGTGGAGAGGGTCGAGATTGTCCAGTTCCTAGGAGTGATAATAACTGAAAATCCATCCTGGACTTTCCATGTTGATGCAACAGTTAAGAAGACACACCAACACTGCAGGACCTCCACCAACTTTTACAGATGCACCATAGCATACTGTCCAGGTGCATAATGGTCTCTTACAACAACTACTCTGCCCAGGACCGTAACAAACTACAGAAGGCTGTGTGCACAGCCCAGACCATCACCGAAGCTAACTTCACATCCATGGATGCTATTCACACCCTTCGTTGCTGCGGAAGGGCTGCTGTCATCATTAAAGTTTCCTCCCACTCCAGGAATGCTCTCTTACAGAAGATACAGAATCTTGAACATCTGCACTAATAGGTTGAAGAACAGCTTCTTCCCTCCTGTTAGATTGCTGAATAGACTCTCTAACTTCAAATAATGTTGATCTTGCTTTGCACATCTCCTGTGCAGTTGTAACCTGTATGCCTCACTCTGTATATCTTTGTTTACTATGATCTGCCTGTACTGCTTTCAAAACAAAGTTGTTCACTGTACTTAGGTACGTGTGACTACAGTAAATCAAATCAAATAATGTTCATTATGTCATAGATGCTGTTTAAACCAAACCTTGGAAAATGTTCCACAATTTATGGTTTCAGATAGGATAACCAAAAGTATTGAATTTCCTGCACAAGGAAACCAAGATTAGTTGAGTTATGTAATTAAAATTCCTGTCAACTGTGATTGAATTCTGCCATGCCCTTTACTTGTCAAGCTTCTCTTTTGTCTTGCCACTAGCTGTTTGACTCCCAGTAATTAGGATGAGAGGTTGGTTTTGCAACACGGGTGCCTAGAATATAGTTTCTTCAACTGTGACCATCCATGAACACTATGCAACAATTTAGCATGGCTAATCCATCTAACATTCACATCTTTGGACTGTGGGAGGAAACTGGAGCACCCAGTGGAAATCCCCAGTCACCCTAGGCTGGAAGCTGAAGACACTCCCTCCCTGTTTGGTGTTTCTTTTGACACCTTTAGGGATTATATGTCATTGATCCCACACAGAATTTTGGTCAGCCAATAAATTTACAACTTTGTTTTTGTAGAAGCCAGTTTTTTTTAAAATCACATTTTGAATGAAGCTCAAAAGACAGAGTCTAGATCAGAGTGGAACTGGAAAAGCACAGCCGGTCAGGCAGCATCCAAGGCACAGGAAAATCGACGTTTCGGGCAAAAGTCCTTCATCAGGACTGAAGACAGGCAGCCTTCAGGGTGGAGAGGGTAGTTAACTACCAAGCTTTAAATTTTAAGCGAGGCATGTTAACTTTGGTCTCGGTACTGCTGTGTGAAATGAACCAGAGAATGTGTTTTGAATTCAAACAGGTGCAGTGTGTATATCATCTTTCTGTCTGTAAAGAACAGGGCCCTGTATTAATGACTTGGATGAGGAGGTTGAGGGGTGGGTTAGTAAATTTACTGACGACACAAAGGTTAGAGGTGCCGTTGATAGTATTGAGGGCTATTGCAGGCTGCAGTGCTACATAGACAGTATGCAGACTGGGCTGAGAAATGGCAGATGGAGTTCAACCTGCATAAATGCAAAGTGATGCATTTTGGAAGGTTGAACTTGAATGCTGATTATAGGATTAAAGACAGGATTCTTGGAAGTGTGGAGGAGCAGTGGGATCTTGGTGTTCAAGTGCATAGATCCCTCAAATTGCCACCCAAGTGAATAGAGATGGAAATGTGTTGCTGGAAAAACGCAGCAGGTTAGGCAGCATCTAGGGAACAGGAGAATCGACGTTTCGGGCATTAGCCCTTCTTCAGGGCTAATGCCCAAGTGAATAGGTTTGTTAAGAAAGCATATGGTGTTTTGGGATCGAGTTTAAGCACAGCAAGGTTTTGCTGCAGCTCTTCCAAACTCTGGTGAGACCACACTTGGAATATTGTGTATTATAGGAAAGAAACGGAGGCTTTGGAGAGGGTGCACAGAACGTTTACCAGGATGCTGCCTGGACTGAGGGGCTTGTCTTACGACGAGAGGTTGACTAAGCTCGGACCTTTCTCTCTGGAGAGAAGGAGGAAGAGAGGTGACCTGATGGAGGTATACAAGGTATTTGAGTGGCATGGATAGAGTCAATAGCCAGAGACTTTTCCCCAGGGCAGGATTGACTGGCACGAGGGGTCATAGTTTTAAGATATAGGAGGAAGGTATAGAGGAGATGTTAGAGGTAGGTTCTTTATGCAGACAGTTGTGAATGCATAGAATGCGTTACCAGCGGTGGTGGTGGAAGCAGAGTCATTAGGGACATTTAAGTGACTGCTGGATATGCAGATGAATTGAAGGGTGTGTAGATTATTTTATTTTAGATTAGGAATATTCCTCAGCACAAGATCATGGGCTGAAGGGCCTGTTCTGTGCTGTACTTTTCTATGTTCTATTTTCTATTAACACACAGTATGGAAAACAAATTCAATTTAAAGCTATACATTTTTCCAGTTTAATACCCAAGTTCACAACCAGTTATGAACCTTCGCCACAGTCAATTGTGGTTTTATTCTTTTTCAAACTTTCTGCAACAGATTGCAGCGCAATGTCTTAAGTCATTTCGGAGGACAATAAAGAGTGCAAGTCCAGAGTTACATATAGTTTTGAGCAGATAAGGATGATAAATGTATTTGCTTTAAAGGACCTTAAGAAACTTGATGGTTTTTTTTATGACAATCTGATAGTGACAGTGAACATGAAATTACCTTTTTATTTCAGATTTATTAATGAATTTATATTCCATTAACGATCATGCTGGAATTTGATCCCTTGTTTTAGGACCATTAGTTTGGATTTCTACATTACTAATCCAGTAACTAGCTTAATGCAACATAAGAAAAGAGAACTGTTCAGTGTATCAGCTAACATAGAGAAGCAAAACTGCTTTGTTAGTATTGTGGTCAGAAGATAGCTAAAGTCTCCTTTTACCAGAAAAGAAATTTGAGCAAGAGGCAGTGAAGGTGGAGGAAGATGCAAGTCCAGGACTAAGGTCGTGTAGTGAGGTGAGGAAATTGTTGAAGGATGTTTGGTCTGCTGGATGTGGAGATGCATACAAAATGACAGAGATAGCTGTTTAAATAATCTCAGACCTCCTGACACAGATGCTTACGAACTCTCAGCATTAGGATGAGCATTAGGCAAGGCACAAGTTCTTTGGTAAGAATTGTTGGATAATTTCCCCAGAAATGGAAACAGTTTTCAGAAAGGGAAGAGAGGACTCAGAGATGGACCAGATGCAAGTGAGAGTGGGCTGGAAATTGGAAATGAAATAAATAAATGTTTCCAAAACCAGACAAGCAAAAGTAGCAGCATCCATGATATTGTCACTGTCCTGGGGACACAGTTGTGGCTGGGGTCCAGAGTAGTAGAAGCACGAGGAAGTTTCCATGTACCCCACAAAGAGACAGGCATAACTGGGGCCTATGCTGGTACCCATGTACACACCATTGACCTGAAAAAAGTGGAAGAAGTTAAAGAAGAAGTTGTTAAAAGCAAGGACTGGATTGGCCAAGTGGGGGAGTTTGGTGAATGGGGACTGTTCAGGCTTCTTTTGCAGGAAGAAATGGAGAGTCCTGAGATTATCCTGTCTTTTTGGTGGGTGGGAGGAGTGGGTTGGGAGTGGGTGGGAGTGTGGATGTGTAAAGAGATTGAACAAGCCTGCTAAAGACTAGGCAGCTGGAGTCTGAAAACTGGAAATTCTGAATCTGAGCATACAGGTAGTTTCAAGGATTACCTTGAGAGCAAACAAATAGTCCTGGTATAATGGGTGAGCCTGGTACCTGTCTCTTTGGGCACAGGGCACTTTGTGATATGCTGTAGGTATTACCACATTGAAATATTTGTGACTATAACAGAGACCTAAGTCAAGAAGCACAGGACTGGATATTTAATATTCCTGGATATAAGATTTTCAAGAAAGGAAAGAAAGAAGAGAGTGTGGCTGTATGGATTAAGGACGTGCTGTAGTGGCGAGGTAGGATGTTCTGGACATAGTGAAAATTGTTTGGTTAGAGCTAAAGAACATTACATGCAGTTATTTTGCTCAGTGTGGTCTATAAAACACTACTAGTGAGAAAAGGTCAAGGAACACATTTGCTAGAAAATAGAGATCTACAAGAATTGTAGAGTAGTTATAATGGGGTACTTTCATTATCTGAATAATGACTGAGATAATTATACTGTAAAGAGTAGAGAATGTGTTTAAAAAAAAGTCACGAATATGCAAGAGAGAATCCGAGGCAGAATCCACCTGACTGCAGAGCGAAATGGATTTTGGTGAGAAAGTTGTGAGAATCGTGTAAGATTGATATTGACTACCAGCTGATAAGAATGAAACATCTCATTTTCCAACCAAGTGTTGAATGGCAAAACAAGATTCTCAAATAAAAACACAATACTGTGGATGCTTGAGATAAAAACAGTGCTGGAGTAATCCAGGAGGACTGGTGGCACCAGTGGAGAGTGAAATAGTTAACATTTTGATTGCAATATTTGCTTTTATTTGAGATAATATTCTCACTCATGAGCATTGAGAGGCCTCATTATTATGGCATCGCATTTTATTGATTGCAGTTTCCCATTCTCTCAACTGTCCCATTGAAACTAGACAGCAAGAATCTTAGAAATGAAATTCAGAGCAAGAGCCTGGCATCTCCAGCTCGCCATTTACTCCTGTGGCCCTCCATCAGCCACCAACATCTCTGAGATTGCTCCAAGAGCAATAACGATATGCAGCTGCCGTCCAGAAGAACTTCTAGGTCCTTGTCAGAAAAGGGCAGTGCCAATTACCTTCTGTCCAACATATCTATGGCAAGTAAAATGAACTATACAGGGAGAAGTAGACATCAAGTGCCTGACTAGATTCATCGTTGGCCTTTCAAAGATGATGCCGACACCAGGAATCGCAGGAATTCCCAGTAGTGGTCAGTACTTCTGCCTATAGCAAGTGGGATAATAGTATGAATGGGACACTACAGGAGTATGGTATGTAAGTTTGGAAAGGTAGTGTGAGAAAACACGCTGGTGCTCACAGAGAGAAACCCCTTTTGAAACTTCCCAAAAGCAACATTTTTGTCGATTTTCTGGTGAGACAAATTGTGCAAGTATGAAAAAAGGAATAGAAGGTTTTTTGTAGTGCAGTGGCAGTATCCCTATCCCTGGGTCAGAATTTCTGGGGTTCAAGTCCTATCCGCCCTAACCATGTCCTAACCTGTACAGCATGGTTTAAAGTATCGAAAAGGAGGAATGAGATTGATTTGTCATCATAAAGGCGATTCATGTATGATGGGAGCTGCAGTGGCTGAAATATTTACTTTGCATCTCTCTTTATCAAGGGAGAAGATGCTTCCCAGGTCATGGTGAAAGAGCAGGATAGTCAGACATTTAAAGTATTTAAAATTGATGAGATATGGTTTTGGTTAGGTTGTCTGTACTTAATAAAGCACCAGGACTGGACGAATTTTGTTTTCTTTATTATTTTATAGTCTCTGGGCATCTCTGGTTAGAGACAAAGAAAACCCTGCAGATGCTGGAATCCAAGGTAGACGAGCATGAGGCTGGAGGTGGAGGAGTCAACGTTTCGGGTGTAACCCTCCTTCAGGAGCCAAGAAGGGCTACATCCGAAATGTTGACTTCTCCACCTCCTTGTGCTGCCTGGCTTGCTGTGTTCGTCCAGACTCCTGCTTGTCTACCACTGGCATTTACTGTTCATCCCCAATCACCCTTGAACTGAGTGGCTTCCTAGGCCACTTCAGACAGCAAGTAAGAGTTCATAAGATATAGGGAGCAGAATTAGGCCATTTGGCCCATCGAGTCTGTTCCATCATTCGACTGTGGCTGATATGCTCCTCAGCCCTATTTTCCTGTCTTCTCTCCATATTTCTTCATTGTATTATCAATCAAAAATCTGTCTAACTCCTCTTTAAATTTACTCACTGTCTCAGCATCCACTGCACTTTGAGGTAGTGAATTCCACAGATCCGCAACCCTTTGAGAGAAGTAGTTTCTCTTCAACTCTGTTTTAAATTTGCTACCCTGTATCCTATGACTATGACCCTTTGTCCTAGAATGCTCCATGAGGAGGCATCCACACCTTTTATCTTGAGTACTTCAATTTGATCTCCCCTCATTCTGCTAAATTCCAGAACATATAGGCAAAACTGTTAAATCTCATTTATGACAACCCCCTCATCTCTGGGATCAACCTCATTGTTAGGAATATGTGGGTGGAGTGTACCTTTAAGAGAGTTAAAAGCGAGCAGAACGACCTGATAGCACCAAATGTTCTGAATAAGATACGATGTAAAATGTGGTCCAGCTACTGGAGTAACTAGGGTAGCTGATTGCCTGGAGACAAAGACGGATTTGAATTAGGCCAATCAGTTTAAACTATACCCCCCAAAAGTACCAAACACTTATCAGTTTAATATATTGACAATCTTAAAAGCCAATGACTCAATCCGATATTTTGTGCAGTTGGGAGGAAAACTGCCACACTGCCAACATGTAGAGATGGCCTGCAAAATAGCTCTATTAAAGGTAGCTTCATCAATCAGTAACCCCCCCACCCAGCCGATTATCAAACTGGTGTTCTAGAAGGGAAAGTAAAAGATACGTTAGAGGAAGGATTTGTAAATTATTGTTAGTTAATTATTCTTTGTTATACTTGAAGAAATAAAATTATTAATTTTTACTTTAAGTACTTCTTGGCCTCTCGAACTTTTACAGATCACTGCACTGGATAAATCTTTTCTGTGTTGCTTTGGTTTAAATTAAGCAGGAGGGTTCATCCTGTATTGTAACAGTTTGGGGGCTCATCGGCTGGATTTGAACTGGTTGAGACAGATTTAAATAGTGAGTTTTGAGAAGATTTGTAGCTAAGGCTGAGGTTTTGGATGTAGGTTTGCTCGCTGAGTGTGAAGGTTCATTTCCAGACGTTTCGTCACCCTACTAGATAACATCTTCAGTGGGTCTCAGGCGAAGCACCGCTGAAAATTCCTGCTTTCTATTTATACATTTGGGTTTCTTTGGGTTGGTGATGTCATTTCCTGTGGTGATGTTATTTCCTGTGGTGAAGTCACTTCCTGTTCGTTTTCTCAGGGAGTGATGGATGGGGTATAACTCGATGTGTTTGTTGATAGAGTTCTGGTTAGAATGCCATGCTTCTAGGAATTCTCGTGTGTGTCTTTGTTTGGTTTGTCCTAGGATGGATGTGTTGTCCCAGTCAAAGTGGTGTCCTTCCTCATCTGTATGTAAGGATACTAGTGAGAGAGGGTCATGTCTTTTTGTTGGTAGTTGGTGTTCATGTATCCTGGTGGCCAGTTTTCTGCCTGTTTGTCCAATGTAGACATTGGGTGAGAACAAGTTTGACTTGGCTATGCTGGGATTCCTGGTAACTTATCCTGCCAGTGCTCAGTGTAATATTCTGTGGGGAGGGGGACAAAAAAGATAAAAGCTTGCCTATTCACAAAGCAAAAGTATTAAACATGGAAATTGTAGGAATTTAAGTAGAAAAACATGTCGACTATATACTTTTGAGATAGCACTGCTTCCTTTTTGTTTATGACTGCTTAGCATTCTACTTGAATCATTCTATTCAGCTCATCCATTTATATTCTATAAGCCTCTCAATCAGACAAATGTATTTCTTAAGTTATAGTGATGTCATGCTGCATTTTACTACTTTTATTGGGTTCTTAATCTTCAAAGATATTGATTGCAATTCCAGCAGCAGGCATAATCTATGGGTACTCAAAGCAGAACATACAGGCACAGATGTGATCATGACACAGCATTTCCAACATATGAATTTTTGTGGGCTTGCTCTAGTTGTTAAAAGCATTTGTTATCAGTTGGGCAGGGGTTAGGGCAAATATATAAGAACTAGTTTTCACTAGGGAAGGCTGGTCTATAGAAGAAATTGGTCTGGAATTATGCTGTGCAGAATAATGTGAATAAACCTGTGGTATATCGACTGGATCCTCCTGCCTCCTTTACCTGATGCATTTTTTATCAGCTTTACAAGATCTACCACTCAGCAGTAAAGTTTTAGCAAAGTTTTCTGCACCGCAACATACTTGCAAGCTTTTAGCAGGATTTTATGATCCTGGCTGCAGGAGAAATAGGATTCTCCAGTGTTAGTCTGGCACATCGAGAAGAAGTTGAGCAAACAATTGAGTTACCCCTTTTCTGACGTCTGCCATGTTCACCTAAGCTTTTGAAAGTCTCAAGTCTTTCGATAATTGAGTGAGTGACTAAGTTGGATTGGGGGTACTTAGGTTGGTTGTATAATTGAGTTGGATCAAGTTTGTAACTGACTCTCATTAGGGGTGCATTGTATGGTTGAATTGGAGAGATGGGGGGAATTGTTGGGTTAAGAAATGTGATTAGATGGGTTTTTTTTCTGGCAAACAGTCCAGTTAAGCTGTTTAATTGCATGTTACATCCAGAAATTATGCTGTGTAATATTTCCACTGTAAGTGTCCACAGAAGCCTTGTGCATCTAACCTAAGTCTCTGACCCTGAACTCAGAATCAACGCCAATCAGAAGGTCATCGGGAAGAACAAATCCATCAAATGTTTACACCTGGGAAATTAGAGTCCAGATTTCACTACTGTAGGTATCATATTCAGGCCAACTTATAGTATTTTATTCCTGAAATAAGAGACTATTGGAGAACTTTCTATGTTTCAAAAAATGATACATTTCTGCTCAAGAAAACTTTACAGTTATCATTCCAAATTAATTTTAAAGGTTGAAATTTAATTTCCAAATTTTTAATTGCCCTTTGTGCCCCTTCTGTTGCATTCTGCTTCTCTCCCCTTTGCTCTTCTACCTACCATTCTCAAGTTCCTGACTTCTCTTTTTCTCTGCTTTTGTACCCCCTTCTCCTGATTCCTTTATTCATGTATTCCTGTCCCTTTTTCTTTCACTATCTTTTGTCTTCCTTCACAATGTCCTTTTCTCTCCTTTTTTCCTTCCTGGGGTTTCTTCCTTTTCCCATTTTCTTGCCTCATCCTTCATGCTATTTCCTTTCCTCATCTTTGTTCTTTTCCCTTTTTGTTTGCCTCTGTACTGTACCGTATTTAAGCTTTTTGAAATACAAAAAAACAAGGAACAGGAGAAGGTCATCACTTGAAACTTGCTGTGTCATTCATGACTAATCATCCAACCAGCCAATGCAAGACCCCTCAGAAGTGTACAATCATACTGTTGGACAAAATACTAAGTGACAACAGCAAGTCAATGAGCTTTCTCATTAGTGGGCACTTCATTAATGTGCTGCCACAGATCTCTCTGTCCTTGCACAAGCAACTCCAGACTAAGTTGATGGATGCTTACGGGAGCAATTAACCTTGTGGCAACAGTCATCATTATGTTATGATCAGTAAGCTTTGTATGGAAGTGGGAAAGAAAAAAACATTCAAAGTTTGTGTGAAGATTTGTAGTTCGGGTGCTCGTTGTTGTGGTTCTGTTCGCCGAGTTTTTGTTGCAAACGTTTCGTCCCCTGGCTAGGGGACATCATCAGTGCTTGGGAGCCTCCTGCGAAGCGCTTCTTTGATGTTTCCTCCGGTGTTTATAGTGGTTAGCCACGAAATAATCTCTGTCTGGCTTGCCTATGATAGTAGTGTTGTCCCAGTCGAATTCATGTTGCTTGTTGTCTGCGTGTGTGGCTACTAAGGATAGCTGGTCGTGTCGTTTCGTGGCTAGTTGATGTTCATGTATGTGGATTGTTAGCAGGGACAGACCACTATAAACACCGGAGGAAAGAATCGAATCCTTCCACAATGTGTCAGATACAGACCGCCAGTCAACAACCCACAAGCCAGGGAAACAGCCAAGCAGAACGGATTCAGGATGATCCAGGTAATGATCACAGACGCGCACAACCGACTCCACAAGTACAAACAAGAAATTGCGCGCCAAAAGTCATTAATTTCAAA
>NC_057731.1:37557746-37593166 GCF_004010195.1 Chiloscyllium plagiosum
GACATCCTCAGTGCTTGGGAGCCTCCTGTGAAGCGCTTCTTTGATGTTTCCTCTGGTTTTATAGTGGTCTGTCCCTGCCGCTTCCGGTTGTCAGTTTCAGCTGTCCGCTGTAGTGGTTGGTATATTGGGTCCCGGTCGATGTGTTTGTTGATGGAGTTTGTGGATGAATGCCATGCCTCTAGGAATTCCCTGGCTGTTCTGTCTGGCTTGCCCTATGATAGTAATTTTGTCCCAGTCGAATTCATGTTGCTTGTCTGCATCAACTAGCCACGAAACGACACGACCAGCTATCCTTAGTAGCCACACACGCAGACAACAAGCAACATGAATTCGACTGGGACAACACTACTATCATAGGGCAAGCCAGACAGAGAACAGCCAGGGAATTCCTAGAGTCATGGCATTCATCCACAAACTCCATCAACAAACACATCGACCTGGACCCAATATACCAACCACTACAGCGGACAGCTGAAACTGACAACCGGAAGCGGCAGGGACAGACCACTATAAACACAGGAGGAAACATCAAAGAAGCGCTTCGCAGGTGGCTCCCAAGCACTGATGATGTCGCTTAGCCAGGGGACGAAACGTTTGCAACAAAAACTTCCAGCTCGGTGAACAGAACCACAACAAGAAAAAAACATGCATGACAATAAGGCAAAGTGAATTTACAAATTTACAAATGCAGAAGCTGAAATCTCTAAAAAGCAATATGTTCTGATATACATCTACTCTGTGCAAGAAGAGAGTGTCAACTGGCTGTCAAAAGACCAGCGTCCAGACATACAGATGAAACCTCTTTGTAGCTATGCTAATTCTTGCTGACCTCATGAATGCAGTTATGGACAATCTCATACCTAACAGTACAATGCGCTGTAACTAGAGAAAACATCCATTTTTGGTAAATATATTAAACTAAGTTTATCAAAAAAAGCTCAGTACCCTGTTCAGTTTACTCCCCCTACAATTTGATCGTTTTGATCTATGTCTTTCTTGGAAACACTCAGTGTTTTGCCCCCTTCTTTAACAGGTTCACCATTCTCTTGATGACTTCTCGTTTTTCCTCCTCATCACCCATCCTCTTCCTCTACTGTCCTATTGTCATGACAAGGCCAGACCACTCAAAACATTCTTAAGCAGGCAGCCCAGACCATAAATTTGCAATTTGTTTCGGTAAATGGACAGTGAAAATTACCTGGAATAAGTTAGCTAGGTTGACTACCAGGTTTCAAAACAGACAAAAATTTATTCACAAAATTACACATTGAGACACAAAGAACAGAATAAAGAACCCTGCAGAACTCAGTCTATCCAGACTATACTTAATTATGCTGTTCCGAATATACACAACAGTCCCAATAAGCAAATCCCTTAGAAATCAGTAAAAATGGAACAAATGCTTACAGGTTGAAGTTAGAAGGCAGAAAGAGAGAGAGAGAGGGAGCCTGTTTTCACACAGGGTAAAAACAATGACTGCAGATGCTGGAAACCAGATTCTGGATTAGTGGTGCTGGAAGAGGACAGCAGTTCAGGCAGCATCCAAGGAGCTTCGAAATCAACGTTTCGGGCAAAAGCCCTTTATCAGGAAGGGCTTTTGCCCGAAACGTCGATTTCGAAGCTCCTTGAATGCTGCCTGAACTGTTTACACACAGCTGAACTCCTGACTAGTTCTGGACTGAACTGCTCGGCTAGCGAGCTGGCCGCTCCCCTTTTATTATACAAGTTACTTTGAAAACATGACCACGTTGGACTGAAGTCTCATTTGTTTACATATAAACAAAAGGTCTCTCAATGCCCTTTTTCATCTCTGTATCAAACTAGCCACCTCGGAGCCAGGAGAGTTTAATGACTCCTCTGAAATAAATCAAGGACACAGTATCCTTGAGAAAAGGAACAGCTTTTAGAAGAAAGGGACTGGCTTTGTGACATTGTGTACCCCTTTTAACTTAATCTTTGACATTGCTTCACCTCACTGTAATCTCCCTTTTCACTCTTCTTTCCTGTTATCTTCTCTCTATCACTCTCTGCCTTTTCCCCAAAGCTGCTTTTTACTTCCTTCCATTCCATCTCTTTGTCTCCAATCTTATTGTACTTGTTCCTTATTATTCCCTTACACCGTTTTTTAACTTCTTTTTGTCCTTTTGTTTCCCTTTTGTGCCCTGTTTTTGATAGTATCTTTGCAAGTATTTTGAAAATATTTTTTGAGATGATCAAATGAGTATTTAGAGTTATTAAACTTGGGTTTTAATTTCACAAAACATTCGAACACAATTCATGTAAAAGCCCAAAAGATTCCAAAAAAGTCATATTAGACTCTTAGTTAGCTCTGTTTTCTCTCTTCTTAAATGAGTTTCTCAAGCATTTTCAATTTTATTATACAAATCATTTCTTCGTAAGTTTTAGTTGGAGTTTAAGTTGTTAAATGTACAATAAGTGGAAACATCTGATTTGATGAAGCAAATAGCCTTAGGGCAATTACAGTTAAAAATATTTATTTGAAGAGGTCAGTCTTAGAACAGAGGATTTGACCAATGGATGTCCAGTTTTGGATCTCTTGCTAGAGCCAGTGTGTTTATTGTTACTTCCGTAAATGAAGTTGAAGACAACTGTTTATACATGGGGCTTTCTTTGTGGCTCAACGAAACGAGACAGGGTAATTCACACTGATTGTGGAATCAAAGATTTATATCGAAAGTAAAATAAATTGTTTTTCTGGATATTTGCTGAGAAAGCAGATGGCTGCAATTTTACTTTGGCTTATACTGCATCACACAGGATTAAGAAGGAAAGATAAATAAAGAAGGAGATTGTACTGAGAGGTTTTAAGATAAATGGAAAAGTAAGGAAAAGAATTAAGTTAATAACGTTTTTGAAAGTTGTTTACTACTTTTTATGCAATTATCCAGTTGTGTTTGGGCCTTTGAGATTTTTTGGCACTGTAGGAACACTATGTATTTTTTATAAGGGTCCTGGCTTGATGACGTTGCACAGATTTCTGTAGCAGAAAGTGAGGACTGCAGATGGTGGAGATCAGAGTGGAGAGTAGAGTCCTGATGAAGGGCTTATGTCTGAAACGTCAATTGGCTTGCTCCTCAGATGATGCCTGACTCACTATGCTTTTCCAGCACCACACTCTTGACACAGATTTCTGTAACATACTCAATTCCTTAAAACAATACAAATAAGGCAATTGTTTTAAATTCTTGGGATTTCTGATAAGTTTTTTCTCTCTGTGAGTCAGTTGGCCACGTGGAGCAAATCATCCAGCAATCTGTGGCAATTCACATCCTAAGGTATATATCCTCTGGCCACAATTTACTGGGCCATTTGCACATTGTACGTATTTAGTTCTGTACCAATAATTGCTGCCAAGATAGACATCTTACTCAATAGTTTAAAGAAGTAGAAAATAAATCTCTGATGTCCTATTATATGAAATGTTTGATTTAAAAGTATAAATTAATGTTCATCAGGAAGTATCTATCTCATCTCTTAAAATTAATAACACAATGCCCTGATGGGTAGTAAGAAATTTAATAGCTTGAAGAATAGCACGATGGTTATTATAAAATGGCTCAGTAAAATCCTTCATTATAAACTACTGTCTCTCTTATTACTTAACCCTCAGGCCCATAAAGAGCTAAAACTGTGGTGTCAGTCAATATCTTTCATCTCTAGAGGTTGAAGATCAAGTGCATTGCAAAGGAAGCATAAAGATCTTTATGGGGGATGGCTATTAAGAAGAGGCCTAATTCCTGTTGAACAAATCCATAGTACAAAGTGAAGTACAGGGAGATTCAGTGTCTAGCTTGACACATTTCCCTTGATATTACTATTATTATCCGCTAATTTAAGAAGAAACTACACCTTTACAAAACATTGTCAGTAAATGCCAATCTGTGTTATGATTCTCAACACAGTTACTGAGTGAGAGTTATTCATGGGATCACGAGCAGAATTAGCTTGGCGATGTGTAATAAATGCTGGCCTTGCCAGTGTTACTTACATCCCATGAAAGAAGTTTTTTTAAAAAAAAAGTAGAGGATTTCCTTTGCCTGACAATGTTTAAAGAGTAGGATTAAGTTGACAATGAAAGTGAGTGTGCATTTTGTGTAAGTGTGGGCTTCAAAACTTTGTACTATTCTTAAAAGAAAGAAGCTTGTGTTTTTATATTACTTTTCATGGCTTCAAGGTAGCGTGAATGGTTTTAAAGACAGTAAAGTGCTCTAGAAATATAGGAAAATTACAAAAACTTTTTGTACAGCCGGGGAAATACGACGATGGTCAGAAAGTTTGTTTACCATTGTTGGTTGATGAGTAAATATTGACCAAGGCACTGGGAGAATACCTATACTCTTTGAAACTGTGCCATTGGATTTTCAAAATCCACCTGAGAAGCTAGACAAGGTTTTTGTTTAATCTTATCAACATCACATTGCCTTTAAAAATGTAGCATTGAATACGTATTACATTGAAATGTCAGCTTAGATTTTGTGTTCAGATCTCTGACAAGAGTTCACATCATTTAGGGGCAAAAGCACTGCTATGAGACCATAATACATAGAAGCAGAAGTAAGCATTCAGCCCACTGAGTCACTCACTGTTCAAATTTTCAGCTCCACTTTCCTCCTTTACCCCATAACTCATGATTCCCTTACTGATTACAAATCTGTCTATCTGAATATACTTAAGGACTGAGCCTTGACAGCCCTCTGCAAAAAATTCACAATGTTCTGATGGAGATGAGGAGGAATTTCATCTGTTTTACATGTGTAACCCCCCTAATTTTGAGGCCACAACAGCAAGATTTTTGAAAATTAGTGCAAACATCGCCAAAATTGCAGTCTTGTCTCTCAATGCTCTAATGCAACCTGTTACAGACTGATTTTAGTGATTGCCAGTTCTGGGACAATGAGAAGTGCTCCTACATTGCAGTTAGAAACTTATTTTTAAAATGTTGCACCCTGTTAAAATATTTTTAAACAATGATGTGATTAATTACATTTGTTGAACAACAGACGTGGCCCTGAAAACAATATATTGTAGAATACAGTTAAATTAATTATATAGAAATAATTTCAAATGTCTTTTCAACATATTTTATCTGCTAATCTTGCCATATATATGTCCCAATTTTTACTTTGGTGTTTGTATAAAACAAGTAATTGTAAGTTTTCTTTGTTCCTGTTTTGGGGCGGATGTCTGTGAAATTTGTTTCTTGTAATTTGCTCGTTACTGTACGCTTGCTAAGTTGAATTGACTTTCAACTTAAGTCGTAGAGGCATGTACAGCACAGAAAAAGACCTGTCGGTCCAATTCGTCTATGCTGACCAGATATCCTATATAAATCTAGTTCCATTTGTTAGTATTTGGGCCATATCAGTCTAAACCTTTCCTATTCATATACCCATCCAAATACCTTTTAAATGTTGTAATCGTACTAACCTCCACCACGACTTCTGGCAGGACACTACTTCTGGCAGCTCATTCCATACACTCACCACTTTTTGTGTGGAAAAGTTGTCCCTTGGGTCCCTTTTAAATCTTTCCCTCTCTCCTTAAACTTATACCCTTTAATTATGGACTCCCCCACCCCAGGGACAAAGACCCTGTCTATTTATCCTATACATGGCCCCCATGATTTATAGACCTATATAAGGTCACCCCCAGCCTCTGCTCCAGAGAAAATGGACCCAGCCTATTCAGTCTCTCCCTATAGCTTAAACCCTCCAATCCTGGCAACACCCTTGTGAGCTAGGGAAGGTAGATAAAGAGATTTTTTTAAATATTGAATTGAACTGTTTTAAATTAATTGATGCTATACGTATTATAGTAAAAGAAAACAGTTCAATGTTTAAAGTTGCAGCACATGTCAGTGTGGTTGCCTTTTTTTTAATTGGTTGTTCATTTTGGAGTAATGTTCATAGAAGTTACTTCAAACCACAAATACTAAATTAAGCAATTTATCCTGCAAATGTCATAGCAGTCATTGGATCTTGGAATTCATTAGCGCATTCTTTAACATTGGAAATCATTGTAGGCAAATTAACCTGACAAACCAAAGGTGTCTTGAGTATTTGTGGATAATCTATACATTTATATTATTATTCTCTGCTTTGAAATAAGTATTATTACTTTTTGAAAGCTAAATAAATCTTAAGTTTAATTCCTTTTTGTATGTGTCTGTATATATGCATATTGGTCTGTGTGTCATCTATATATGTAAAAACACAAATATATGCAATGAAAAGTCGGCTTAATTATTGCAAGAAAGGTGAAAGTCACTTTCAAAAGTCCACCTCTTTCAGTTAAAAAACAATGTCATTGTCTAATTTTATGCTTTGAGTAGGTTCATTAAATTGGATGGCTTTTTGCCATCATTGCCATTCCTTTTCCTTTCCCTCTTATCTATTTCCCTTCCTTTTTTACTGACAGTCATTTCCTATTTCCACTGCCATCCGCCTCTATTCATTGAACATTTTTCCTGCGTCTTTGCTATTTGACTCTATTTATCATCCCATTCAAATTTGATGCTTTTTGCACAGGTTTCTCCAAACCAAATCCAGGAATTAATACATTGGGCAAGTGCGAGTTCTCTCTCCATTATGTGCTCAGTGCTAACAGCTAGAATTGTTCCCATTGTTGTTTATAAACAGTATGCAAATCCCAGCCATTTGTGCTCGGAGTTTGTTAAAATGGTGATTGAGTCTGGAAACTACAAGCAGAAGAACTGGGAGGCAGGAATGGTGGTAATGTTGATTGCTACTCCTCGGTTAATAAAGATCACATTTTGCATTCTTAGATGCACGTGAGAGTGATGATGGGTAATCATTTAGTGTTTTCCTTTTAAGACCATAAGACATAAGAGTGGAAGTAAGGCCATTCGACCCATTGAGTCCAATCCGCCATTTAATCATGGCTGATGGGCATTTCAACTCCACTTACCCGCACTCTCCCCGTAGCCCTTAATTCCTTGCAGGATCAAGAATTTGTCAATCTCTGCCTTGAAGACATTTAATGTCTCAGCCTCCACTGCGCTCCATGGCAATGAATTCCACAGGCCCACTACTGTCTGGCTGAAGAAATGTCTCCTCATTTCCATTCTAAATTGACCCCCTCTAATTCTAAGGCTGTGCCCACAGGTCCTAGTCTCTCCACAACTTCCCAGCGTCCACCCTTTCGAAGCCATGCATTATCTTGTAAGTTTCTATTAGATCTGCCCTCAACCTTCTAAACTGTAATGAAAACAATCCCAGGATCCTCAGCCATTCATCGTATGTTAAGCCTACCATTTCAGGGGTCATCCAAGTGAATCTCCTCTGGACACACTCCAGTGCCAGTATGTCCTTCCTGAGGTTTGGGGCCCAAAATTGGACACAGCGTTCTAAATGGGGCCTAACACGAGCTTTATAAAGTCCCAGAAGCACATAGCTGCTTTTACATTCCAACCTTTTGAGATAAATGACAACATTTCATTCGCTGTCGTAATCACGGACTCCACCTTGGAAATTAACCTTCAGAGAATCCTGGATGAGCACTCCTGGATCCCTTTGTACTTTGGTTTTATAAATTTTCTCACCATTTATAACAAAGTCCATGCCTGTGACTGAGATCACTGTTTCTGCGTGGCATTTTCTGAGGTGCTGTCAGAAAGATATCGTAATGGCTTTTGCCCACAACAAGTGTAGTGCTGATGCATAACAGGTTCCCACCTCAGGCAACTGTCTGTGTGGAGTTTGTACATTCTCCCCGTGTCTGCGTGGGTTTCCTCCGGGTGCTCCGGTTTCCTCCGACAGTCCAAAATGTGCAGGTTAGGTGAATTGGCCATGCTAAAATTGCAAGTAGTGTTAGGTGAAGGGGTACATGTAGGGGAATGGCTCTGGGTGGGTTGCGCTTCGGCGGGTCGGTGTGGACTTGTTGGGCCGAAGGGCCTGTTTCCACACTGTAAGTAATCTAATCTAATCTAATCTAATCAAAGATGAACTTTGAAAGTCCACTTGCTGGCTGTGTTAGGCAGGGGGTTGAGCCCAGTCTGACTATAATTGTTTTCACAGGTATTGCATTGATCCTGATTTTTGAATTCAAGCTTCATTCACAATGTAACTCCAACATTGATCTTGCTACATACCACACTATTGTGAATGCACTCTTGAAATTAGTGTTGTTTCTATGATACTTATAAGTACCATTTTACAGAACATAGTTGAAGAGTAATGATCTTTATAGCTGAGTACCCTTTTCTGTAGTTACATTTTGTAAAGTTTCCTGTACAGTAGATTTTTACATGTATGAATTGTATTAAATACAAAATATTTATTTTAGATTAAAATGTGTGTGTAATTTTTAGATCTACAGTAAACATTTCATTCTATTGACCTTATAAACATGTACTGTAACAAGTATCTGAAATAACATTTTATTTTATTGTAATGAATGAGTTGCCTTATACTCATTTGAGTGCCTATACTCACTGGAGTATCAAACAATGATAGGTGATCTGACTAAAATGCATAAGATTCTGAGAGGGCTTAATGGGTTAGCCATTGAGAAAATGCTTTCCATTGTGGGAAATCTGGAACTAGATCATAATTTACCATTTAAAGGTGAAATTATGAAAATTCTTAACTTACAATGATTTTGGATCAACAAGAGAATTGAGTTATGGGGAGTAGGCAGGAAGTTGGAGTTAACATCACAGTCAGACCAGTGAAGCAGGCTTAAGAGATATTCCTGTTCCTACTTATGTTCCTAATACAACCTATATTAATCTAATTTGAATATATAGTCAATTAAAAAAAAACTTATTATTAGAAAACGGCAGAAAGCCTCAAATGCTCTCCAAGTCAAGCAGCATTTAAGGTCAGATAGAGAAACAATTTATTTCAGAATTTGAGCATGGACTGTATTTTGCTTTTGTTTTTAACAAGTTGGATCGTGAATACGTTACTGTCCAGAGAAATTTTATTAATGTACTGTTGTGCATGGAACACTCAATGAAGGCTTGAATGTTTAACTAACATTCAATCCTTCATTTATGAATTATAAGACCAGAGATAAAGGAGCAGTTAAGTCATTCAGGCCATCAAGTCTGCTCCACCATTTGATCATGGCTGATATGTTTCTTAACCTCATTCCCTAACCTTCTCATCTTTAATTCTTGATCCTTTTATTAATCATGAATCCATCCATCTCGGTCTTAAATACACTCAATGATGTGTCCTCCACAGCCTTCTGCAGCAATGAGTCCCACAGATTAACCATCAATTGGCTGAAGAACTTCTCTCTTTTCAGTTCTAAAAGGCTGCTCCTTCACTCTGAGGATGTGCCCTTGCGTCCTAGTCTTTCCACCCAGTGGAAAGAATATCTCCACAACCATTTCGTCAACACAAATGAGAGTCAGCATATCGTTAGCAGGAACAATAGATTTCTATGTTTAGAATGTGTTTACCATACAATTTCTGTTAGTATCTACATGGAAATATGAAAGTTAACCAGCTGACCAAGTGGGCCTTCAATCACTTAATTTTGTTTTCCTTGGCCAAGTAATATAGCCATGTTTATGGCAAATGATCCTGTTGTCATATCATCAATAAGTGATAACAGTTCATATTAAGACCAGAATTGAGCAGTATGTGAACTATTGTAGTATGATAAATGAACGATGTGGAAAGTTAAAAGTTTCCTTTGCATGCAACATAAATGTCTTACTATTGATTCGGTTATTGTACTCTGGAATGCGATTCGCAAATAGGACTGCTTGCCATTTCCTGTAAATGGAGAGAAAATATTTTATGTTCTGCAGACATGAAAAGGAAATTACACTTTTCAGAAATTTAACTTTATGCTATACTTTTGATCTTGTCCACAGACAGTCTTTTGATTGATTATCAGTTTACCTTCAGCCTCACGCAGGATGATGACCGCTATTATACAGCTATCAACTTTATGGCTACCCCAGAACAGGTTAGTTGTGTTTCCACTGATCGTGTTCATTTTCTTTCATGCAACATTGATTTTTTTTCAGTTTCTTTTCATTTCACTTTGTGGACTTCAATTTACATTGCATTGTACTGACTAATGGTAAATATATCATGAAACTTAAATAATTTTGTCCTAAGAATAGTAAGTATCCACATTACAGAACATTTACACTGCTTCTCTATATTTAAAATGTACCTGATTAGCCAATAAAATTAATGACTATGTATGCCTTAGTACTGTTGGTCTTTCCACAGTGATGGTGGCAGCTTGCATTCTATAAGACTTTTTTTTGGGATTTGCAGTGAGCATATCGGTCTTGATTATCATTGGTCTTTGGTTGTGAAACTACATTCTGGAAAACCAGCATAGCAATCTCTACCAGATAAATATTCGCAATTTATAATAAGATGGGATTTTTTTCCCCTCCCTGGAAGTGATCGAAAAAGTGAGAGGAAAAGACTGGATATTTTTCTGGTACCAAACCACCTGTTTATATCTGGAAAACAAATTATCAGAGAGATAAGTGCTGAGGTAGTGGCTAAGTTCTGGAGACCTTCCCGACCTTCTATTAATTAATACTGTTAAGTCATCAATTGATGTCTACTTATGAGTCTTCAGTCTGTCATTGGTCTGATTAACTTTGTTCCTGGCAGATGAGAAATGTGGCAGCTTTTCCAGCTGTAAAAATGGGGTGACCAGCCTGCTGGACTTTGTGCTGGGATAGAGGATGGTGGCAGTGGCAGTAGGCTGGGTGTGGGGGGAGGGGGCATATCTTGAAATGTCCAATTTTTGGGAGTATTTGAAGGCATGGACGGGGCAGCTGATGGCAACGAAAATCCACTCTCCTGTCCTGGCCTCCGGTCCTCTTTGACCTTCCTCTTGGCCTCCCCCTGAAATCTGCACACAGAGAATTTACCTTTATGCCTGTCCCAGTCTTTTGCATTTCTGTGTAACCAGAAATCTGGGACTTACGTGGTCACTACTACTCTGTTATTCAGTGGCTGCTGGCATCCAGGTGGCCAAAAGCTTCAGATTGGCAGAACATCAATGCCCTGGGACTTGATTAGCTGAGAAGTCCATTGGATCACCATTCAGTTAATAATTAGCATTTTGTCTGGCAGGCTTCTTTGCAGCTGGAGACAGAGAGTGTTTTGCTCTTAAAGATCTCATCCCAACTTGCAATCAAAAATGCTAGTCTTAATTAAAAAAAACTGCTTATACAATTTCTATGGTTTCATTGATTTATGGAAAACTAAATCCTAGCTTCCATATAAACTTTGTGGATAATGCAAGAGCAGATAATTGACATTCCATTATGTTGAACAATTTTCATTTGTTTTCCAGTGCAGTCAATGTTTTATTTATTCTGTATTATATGAGTGCTTCATCCCAGCTGGTTAATATGCTGCAAAGCTGGCAGTGCCTTTGTTATAATATTGACTTAAATGTCATCAGCAACTTTTCAAAATTTCAAAAGTCTTAAACTTGAAATAGATGGAAAATATATATTTTTAAAAGAGGATCACTTCTTTCTAGCAGTTTCCACCACTGGAAGATGGTTTCTGTTTTCACCTGAATTAAATGCACACGTTTTATAGGGAAGGGGCAGCATGTTTGGGAGCATGCAAGATTTTATCTTTTCTAAAAATGATCTTTGGTCTCATCTGGACATATTCAAAGGCAAGTAGCTAGTCCTCATGCAACTTTAAGGAGTTACCTTATTTGAATATTTATCAATTTCCTTTAAATCAAAGTTCTATTTCGAACCACTGAGATGAATCCACGTAGGGATGTGCTTCTTCATGAAAAGGAGCAGACTGGGAAACCTTTTATCAGTGAAACTGAAAAGATGCAGCCATGGTAAGATGAAATGGGGGACAGTTTCAGTAAGAGTGCCATGGAGTACATAAATAATGAGAGGCTCCATTGCATGATAGCTGCTGCCCGTTTTCTCATTAATAGACAATATTGAAATGAAGCTGCTTTTTTGTCTTGGCAACATTTTATACATCACTAAATCATTGCAGCCAAATTGAGAATGCCAACACATAAGCCAGAGTTCCTCTCTTAATGTGAAGCTGCTTTTAGAATAGTATGTGCTGCCTTTTAGTATTTTGTCTTCAAAAGGACATGATTGTATTTGACAGGATTTTTAGGATACTCAAGCTTTTGACTCTTGAAGTTATAAACGAATGTTGAAAAAAAATTGCATTCCTTAATTGAAAATGAAAGCGGGCAATGATGGTTGTGCTCTTCATAATGCAGTAAAAAGTAGAGACAACCCAGCATTTCTTGGTAGGTGTCAATTTACAGAACTGAAAGATGCAGGCAGCTTTGAAAAGCTGCAGTTGAGATTGGGGAAGAATATTTTGGGTAGATTTATATCAAAATCAGTTAATGCTGCATTGATGAAGTTGAAGATTAAAAGAAACTGATGAATATGTGCCTTGGAACAAAATTTAAAATGTTAACAAAGGGGTTGAGGGTCTAAAATATTTTCAGCAACACTGGCATTCTACCCCTGGGGGACTAGATAAGTAGCATTTGCAGAATTTAACTATTTTGACTTAATGACTGGAGATTGCAAGATTAAATTTGTATTACTGAGTTTCAGTGAGAATATCTTGGAAATCTTTCAGAATTTTATTCTTCATTCAATTTTAGGTGATTCCATTGCAATGTGTAGTATGTCTGTTTTCTTCTTTTCCTCAAATTAACGATGTTTGTTAGAGTTTATTTTGCAGGGAACCAAAAATAGCTGTCAGAGGAAGAAATGAAATTCAAAAACCATATAGATCTCCCACGACAATTGCCAGGGCCCTCACCCGTGTCCAATTAATTTCCTGCACTTCTGTATTCTGCCTTTTACCTCCCTCCCAAATTAGCAAAAGGATCTTCTTGTCCTCACATTCCACCCCAGCAACTGCTGTATTGAAAAGATGATCCTCCAGCATGTTCAATATGTCCAGTAGGATGGGATAGCTGAATATATGTTCCCCATGCCTCCTTTATCTGCATTGTGCAGGGACTGTTCCCTCTGTTACACCCAGTTAATCCTCCATTATTCCATTACTCCAAACATCTCTGCTCCCCCCACACCATCCCATTTAGCTTTTCCCTCATCACAGTCCAAAGCTCCAAATGTAGTAACTTTTGTGTACTTTGTTCAATCCAGTTTACTTTATTTGTTGCTTATAATACAGTCTTCTCCACTTTGGCATGACCCTTGAAATGCAGACTGGATTACCACTTGGTAGAAGGCTTGAATAAGAATGACCCCTAACTTCTAGTCATTTCAAAATGTTCTGTCCAAGACCTGCTGCAGTATTCCAGCAAACTCCAAAGCACGTTGTGGCTGTACAGGACATTGCTCAGGCTACTTTTAAAATAATGTATACAGTTCTGGTCTCCTTACTACAGGAAGAATGTTGTGAAACTTGAAAAGATTCAGAAAAAATTTACAAGAATGTTGCCAGTGTTGGAGGGTTTAAGCTATTGGGAGAGGCTGAATAGGCTGGGGCTATTTTCCCTGGAGCATTGGAGGGTGCAGGGTGACCTTATAGAGATATATAAAATCATGAGGAACATGGATAGGCTAAATAGACATGGTCTTTGTCCCAGGGTGGGGGGCTCCAAAACTAGAGGGCATAAGTTCAAGATGAGAGGGGAAAGATTGAAAAGGAATCTAAGGGGCAATTTTTTCACGCAGAAGGTGGTATGTGTATGGAATGAGCTGCCAGAGGAAGCGGTGGAGGCTAATACAATTGCAACATTTGAAAGGCATCTGGATGGTTATATGAATTAGAAGAGTTTAGAGGGAATTGGAACAAATGCTTGCAATTGGGAGTAGATTTATCTAGGATAGATACAGTCACAACTTTCCTCCCTTCCTAAAACTGCCATCCATCACATCCCTTGCTCTTGTAAATTCCTCAACGCCTACAACTGTCTCTCCAACTGATCCATTCGATCTGATAGGATTCACAAACAACGGTATTTATTGAAGATCTAATGCTCAGTAACACGAAAACACTCCTTAAATTCCCACATCTGACAAGAAGAGCATATCACTCTACTAAAGGCCATTTTTGCTGCTTTCAAACTACAGACCCAGAAAATAGCAGTGTCTTATTCCTCTACAAAGTTGCTCCAGGCTAACTTAACTTTGTGGGCGGCACGGTGGCACAGTGGTTAGCACTGCTGCCTCACAGCGCCAGAGACCCGGGTTCAATTCCCGTCTCAGGCGACTGTGTGGAGTTTGCACATTCTCCCCGTGTCTGCGTGGGTTTCCTCCGGGTGCTCCGGTTTCCTCCCACACTCCAAAAATGTGCAGATTAGGTGAATTGGCCACGCTAAATTGCCTGTAGTGTTAGGTGCAGGGATAACTGTAGGGGAATGGGTCTGGGTCGGTGCGCTTCGGCGGGTCGGTGTGGACTTGTTGGGCCGAAAGGCCTGTATCCACACTGTAAAGTAATCTAATCTAATCTTAATGATTATGGCTGATATTTTTAAGATTAATAAAGAGACATAGCTCAATAAAACATATAATCAAGAAGGAACCCACTCTACTCACTACTGCAGACTTATTGTAAGGGCACACTTAAAAATATTCACTTATCCATTTCTGTGCTGTGCCCTCTCCCAACAGTCACACAGATGGGTTCACTCCAGGAAAGGTAAGAGAGATAGGCAGGTAGCGCAGGAGTCTTCTGTGGCTATCCCCATTTCAAACAAGTATGCTGTTTTGGCAAATGTAGGGGTGATGGATTCTCAGGGGAAGTGTAGCAAGAATAGCCAAGTTTCTGGTATTGAGACTGGTTCTAATGCAATGAGGGGTACATTAGGTTCCAAGAGATCAATTGTGTTTGGGGACTCCCTAATCTGAGGCACAGATAGATATTTCTGTGGCCAGCAGCGAAACATCAGAATGGTGTGTTGCCTCCCTGGTGCCAAGATCAAGGATGTCTCAGCGAGGGTGCAGAATGTTCTCAAGGGGAGAACCTTCTCCCCTTGCTGAGATATTTGTATCATCGATAGTTACAGGTGAGGTGCTAACGTGGTGCCACTGTTTAAGAAGTGTGGTAAGGACAAGCCAGGGAACTATAGACCAGTGAACCTGATGTTGATGGTGGGCACATTGTTGGAAGGAATCCTGAGGGACAGGATGTACGTGTATTTGGAAAGGCAAGGACTGATTAAGGATGGTCAACATGGCTTTGAACGTGGGAAATCATGTTTCACAAACTTGGAGTCATAGAGTCAGAGAGATGTACAGCATGGAAACAGACCCTTCGGTCCAACCCGTCCATGCCGAACAAATAGCCCAACCCAATCTCGTCCCATCCGCCAGCACCTGGCCCATATCCCTCCAAACCCTTCCTGTTCATATACGCATCCAAATGCCTCTAAAATGTTGCAATTGTACCAGCCTCCACCACTTCCTCTGGCAGCTCATTTCATACATGTACCACCCTCTGTGTGAAAAGGTTGCCCTGTAGGTCTCTTTTATATCTTTCCCCTCTCACCCTAAACCTATGCCCTCTAGTTCTGGACTCCCCAACCCCAGGGAAAAGACTTTGCCTATTTACCCTATCCATGCCCCTCATAGTTTTGCAAACTTCTATAAGGTCATCCCTCAGCCTCTGACGCTCCAGGGAAAACAGCCCCAGCCTATTCAGCCTCTCCCTATAGCTCAAATGCTCCATCCTTGTAAATCTTTTCTGAACTCTTTCAAGTTTCACAACATCTTTCCGAATTGCACGCAATATTCCAACAGTGGCCTAACCAGTGTCCTGTACAGCCGCAACATGACCTCCCAACCCCTGTACTCATTACTCTGACCAATAAAGGAAAGCATACCAAACGTCGTCTTCACTATCCTATCTACCTGCGACTCCACTTTCAAGGTGCTATGAACCTGCACTCCAAGTTCTCTTTGTTCAGCAACACTCCCTAGGACCTTACCATTAAGTGTATACGTCCTGCTAAGATTTGCTTTTCCAAAGTGCAGCACCTCGCATTTATCTGAATTAAACTGCATCTGCCACTTCTCAGCCCATTGGCCCAATTTTGGTGTCATCTGCAAACTTACTAACTGTACCTCTTATGCTCACATCCAAATCATTTATGTAAATGACATAAAGTAGAGGACCCAGCACTGATCCTTGTGGCACTCCACTGGTCACAGGCCTCCAGTCTGAAAACAACCCTCCACCACCACCCTCTGTCTTCTACCTTTGAGCCAGTTCTGTATCCAAATGGCTAGTTCTCCCTGTATTCCATGAATCTAACCTTGCTAATCAGACTCCCATGTCGAACGCCTTACTGAAGTCCATATAGATCACATCTACCGCTCTGCCCTCATCAATCCTCTTTCTTACTTCCTCAAAAAACTCAAGCAAGTTTGTGAGACATGATTTCCCACGCACAAAGTCATGTTGACTATCCCTAATCAGTCCTTGCCTTTCCAAATATGTGTATAACCTGTCCCTCAGGATTCCCTCCAACAACTTGCCCACCACCGACTATAGTTCCCTGGCTTGTTCGTACCAACCTTCTTAAACAGTGGCACCATGTTAGCCAACCTCCAGTCTTCTGGCACCTCACGTGTGACTATCGATGATACAAATATCTCAGCAAGAGGCCCAGCAATCACTTCTCTAGCTTCCCACAGAGTTCTAGGATACATCTGATTAGGTACTCGGGATTTATCAACCTTTATGTGTTTCAAGACATCCAGTACTTCCTCCTCTGTAATCTGGGCATTTTGTAAGATGTCACCATCTATTTCCCTACAGTCTATATCTTCCATATCCTTTTCCACATTAAATACTGATGCAAAATACTCATTTAGCATCTCCCCCATTTTCTGAGGCTCCATACAAAGGCCGCATTGCTGATTTTTGAGGGACCCTATTGTCTCCCTAGTTACCCTTTTGTCCTTTATGTATTTGTAAAAACCCTTTGGATTCTCCTTAATTCTATTTGCCAAGCTATCTCATGTCCCCTTTTTGCCCTCCTCATTTCCCTCTTAAGTATACTCCTACTTCCTTTATACTATTCTAAGGATTCACTCGATCTATCCTGTCTATACCTTACATATACTTCCTCCTTTTTCTTAACCAAACCCTCAATTTCTTTAGACATGCAGCATTCACTCTACCAACCAGCCTTTCCTTTCACCCTAACAGGAATATACTTTCTCTAGATTCTCATTATCTAATTTCTGAAGGCTTCCCATTTTCCAACCGTCCCTTTACCTGCGAACATCTGCCTCCAATCAACTTTCAAAAGTTTTTGCCTAATACCATCAATATTGGCCTTTCTCCAATTTAGAACTTCAACTTTTAGATCTGGTCTGTTCTTTTCCATTCCGATTTTAAAACGAATAGAATTATGGTCGCTGGCCCCAAAGTGCTCCCCCACTGACACCTCAGTCACCTGCCCTGCCTTATTTCCCAAGAGTAGGTCAAGTTTTGCACCTTCTCTAGTAGGTACATCCACATACTGAATCAGAAAATTGTCTTGTACATACTTAAGAAATTCCTCTCCACCAAACCTTAAACACTATGGCAGTCCCAATCGACGTTTGGAAAGTTAAAATCCCCTACCATAACTTAATGGTAAGGTCCTAGGGAGTGTTGCTGTACAAAGAGACTTTGGAGTGCAGATTCATAATTCCTATGAAAGTAGAAGTGCAGGTAGATAAGATAGTGAAGAAGGCATTTGGTATGCTACCCTTTATTAGTCAGAGTATAGGAGTTGGGAGGTCATGTTGTGGCTGTACAGCACATTCGTTTTGGCCACTTCTAGAATATAGCATGCAATTCTGGTCTCCTTCCTATTGGAAAGACGTTGTGAACTTGAAATGGTTCAGAAAAGATTTACAAAGATGTTGCCAAGGTTGGAGGATTTGAGCTACAGGGAGAGGTTGAACAGGCTGGGGCTGTTTTCCCTGGAGCATCAGAGGCTGAGGGGTGACCTTATAGAAGTTTATCATGAGGGGCATGGATAGGATAAATAGTTAAAGTCACTCCCCTGGGTTGGGGGAGTTCAGAACTAGAGGGTATAGGTTTAGGGTGAGAGGTGAAATATATAAAAGAGACCTATGAGGCAACTTTTTCACGCAGAGGGTGGTGCGTCCATGGATTGAGAGACCAGAGGAAGTGGTGGAGGCTGGTACAGTTGCAACGTTTAAAAGGCATCTGGATGGGTATATGAATAGGAAGGATTTGGAGGGATATGGGCCTGGTGCTGGGTTGGGATATCTGATTGGCATGGACGAATTGGACTGAAGGGTCTGTTTCGTGGTGTACATCTCAATGATTCTATCTATGACTCTCTGATACCAGGCTGGACTGAAGGGTCTTTTTCTGTATTGTGTATCTCTGTGACTCTTTGAATATCACCTCATTTTCAGGATAGGCACCATATTGTGAAAGACTGAATACTGAGTTCAAAACTTCAGACCTTGACGACATCCAACATTTTGATTACACCTTATATTACTTCACCCTGAGTCAGTGCCTTATTTGCATGGGTTTTGTTTGAATTGTTTTCTGCTGATAGCATTTACCATTAACGTCTATTCTTTTATATAGCTCCTCAACTGTTGATTTGTAAAGATTTTACAAGTGAAAAGTGACTGTGGAAATGTATGATTTTTTTGGTTCTGCTGAAAATAGTATAAATCTCGAATGCCTGATGTTTTTGCTGTATTGAATATCCAAGTAACTGTATTTAGACCAATTCCAGGGGACAGTAATTCATTTTTTGTTGTTTTAACCATTTTTATGCTTTACAAACAATAAATTCTAGGACAGGACAAAATTGCTTCTAATACATAATATGCATGAGTTGAAGTGACATTTCAATACTATCAAGGTAATCTGGCTTAATGAACTGATGCAATTCAAAAATGCAAGTGAAGGGACATAAAATATTTTTCTTGTGGTTTAATTCTAATTACTTTAGGTTGAAAGTGTAGAAGGAGGTCCATTATGATATTAGTTCTAAAAGTTAATCTCTTAATTGCACTGTGTCGTTAACTCTGTCCATGTTTTTCCTAATTACTAATTTTAAGAGACCTGTTTGGCTGTTCAGACTGGAGCTGTAGCTATTTGTATTCAGTGTGGAAACATTTGAAAAGCTCAAGAAGCATAATACCTATATCCAAATAGATATCCTTGCTATAACATAGCCATTAGGGTATCCACAATGAACCACTTTTTAAATCAACCTTGGTTTCACTTGCCATGATTTTTATTATAGTTTCAAAATACTATTTTTGTTGACATCACACTGGATGATACATGTATTTAAAAGGTAAAGTTATCTTTGTCCTATCCATCCATATGGCTACCCTCTTTCAGTAGAGGCAGACAACTGGTGATAGTTGAACCTGAGGGTCACTACACCTCAGGCATGGGGAAGGATTGAGAATTAGAATTCTTCATAATAACCAATAAAATTGATCCTATGCTGTTGGCATCACTTTGCATTGCAAACCAGCTGTCCAGCCAACTGAACAAACAGACCTTCTCCCCCACCAAAGAAAGAGGTTTGCTCTAATTAGAGATGACTGCTGGTAGTTTAACACAAGGGTCACCATAGCTCAGGCAAGGGGCAAGGTTGAAATGGAGAGCTCTTCATAATGACTAGAGCTAGTGCAGGGATTGAACCCACATTGTTTGTGACATTCTGTATTATAAACCAGCCATCCAGCCAACTGAGATAACCAAGTAGGTATATTGTAAAATGTTTTTCAATTCTTACACTGGAAATGGGCATCACTCGCAAAATTGATTGCCTATCACCAGCTGACTCTGAAAAGATGGTGTTGACCAACGTTTTGAAAGAAGCATTCTGAAGAAGAATGATTAGACCCAGAACATTAACTCTGCTTTCTCTCCACAGATATTTCCAGTCCTGTTTTTCTAGCAATTTCTGTTTTTATTTCTGATTTCCAGCATCCACAGTTTTCTGTTTTTTTTTGTCATCATGGGATGATAGTTTAGTGATGTTATTGTTAAATCTTTAATCCAGAGACCCAGCTAATATTTTGGGCACCCGTATTCATATCCGGTCATGGCAGATGGTAGAATTTGAATTCACAAAACAAAAATCTGGAATTAAGCGTTTAATAATGACCATGAAACCATCATTAATTATTCAAACAATGGGACAAAAAAACAGCCCTGTTTACGTTGCAAATTCTTCCTTACTGACAGCTGGAGGCTAATTTCAGCACTGGAAGTGCTTTTGACGCACTAGTCAAGTAACAGTCTGCTACAGTAATACTCATGGAATCATACCTTAATGACACTGTCTCAGATACCATCACCATCCCTTGATATGTCCTGACTCACCAGCAGGACAGGGACAGCAGACGTGGCAGAGAGTGGTATGTCGTCCTGTGAGTCCTCAACATTGACTCCGGACACCATGAAGTCTCAAGGCATCATCTCAAATATGGGTGAGGAAACCTCCTGCTAATTATCATAAAATGTCAAATCCCTCCCTATCGGCATTTTTGGGTCCACCTAATGCACATGGATTACAGCATTTAAGAGTGCAACTGACTACCACCTTAAGGACAACTAAGGTCGGGCAATAAATGTTGGCCCAGCCAGTGATGCCCAAGTCCCACAAATTTAAAAAAAAGCATTGCTACAGTCTACATGGTGAAGATGCTCCCATAGTGCTAATGTGTAGACCTATCATGGATTCAATTGATTTGGTTCAAGGTTGAATTTGGTCACAGTGGGGATATTAGATTCTGGTCAGAGTGAATCACCTATGTGGCGATTCTAGCTTTGGATGATTGTGGCCACTTCTTTGCACTCAATCTGTTCACATTGAGTGCAGCAATGTTGGTAGGTAGCTGCTTTCTCCAAATAGCTGATTAATTTAAGATTGGATGTGCCAGTACTGCAGAACATTATTATAATCTACTGGTTGTTAGATCATTTAGCTTTGTCTACGTTGTTCTGCTTCTGTTGTTTTAGAATAGCTTTATCCTGTGTTGTAATTTCATCAAGTTTGTATAATTTTTAAGTGTACCTGCTGCTTTTTCTGGCATGCTATTCAGTGCTTTATTTGGGTTGGCCCTCTGTTTTGAACAAATATGCTGGCACATTAGGTTATAGATAGTGAGGAATGTAATTCTGCAGCTAATGTTCGACAATGCCTTATTGGTGCCCAGGTTTAGGCTCCTGGATTTATTTTGTTTAATCCCATTTACCAAAATGGCAGGTCTTTATAACAGTACAGGAGGACTACCTAGTGGTGAATCCTATCAATGCTGTCATAGAGAGAAGATATGTGATGGATAAATAGGGAGCATGGTTTCAAGTCATTTGTACCCTCTCTCATTTGTTTTTTTCACAACCTGACACAGCCAGTTTGGCAGGCATGTCCTTTAGGACTTGGCTAGCATGGTGTTCGAATTACAGTGGTTTACTGGGTGAATGCAGGCCCTTTGCCCAAATTGTCCATGCAACCAGTTTTCAAAACTAATCAAGTCCCATTTGCCTTGGTCCATATCCCTTTATACCCATCCCATCCATGTATTTGTCCAAATGTTTCTTAAATGACAAATTTTATTTGCCTCCACCACTACCTGTGGCAGCCCATTCCAGACTCTGTGCAAAGAAATTGCCCCTCTGGACCCTTCTTATATCTCTCCCCTCTCACTTTAAACCCACTCCCTCTAGTTTTAGACTCACCTCCCATGGGGAAAAGCTGTGGCTAGCTATCTTATCTATACCTCTCATGATTTTATAGACCTCTATAACGTAACTCCTCAGCCTTCTCCATGCCAGGGAAAAGGTGCCAGCTTATCCAGCCTCTCCTTATAAATGAAATCTTCCTGTCCATTTAGCATCTGAGTTTTTTTTCTGCACTCATTAAGTTTAATTATGTCCTTTCTATAATATGACAACCACAACTATATGCCGTACTTTAAATGTGGACTTACCGACGTCTTGTACAGCTGCAACAAGATGTCCTACTCCTATACTCAGTACTCTGACTGATGAAAGCGAGCATGTTCTTCACTACCCTGTCAACCTACTCCAATTTTAAGGAGCTATGAACGTGTACCCACTAGGTCTCTGTTCTGTAATACTCACCAGGGCACTACTATTAATTTGTTTAGGTCCTGCACTGGCTTCACCTACCAAAATGCAGCACATGGTATTTATCTAAATTGAACCCCATCTGCTATTCCTCAGCCCACTGGCCCACTTGATCAACATCTCGCTGTATTCCCAGATAACCTCCTTCACTGTCCACTATACCCCCAATCTTGGTGTCATCTGCAAATGTACTAAATGTACCTCCTAAATTCGCATCCAAATCTTTTGTATAAATGATGAACAACAGTGGATCATGCACCAATCCCTGTTGCACACTACTGGTCACAACATCCAATTTGCAAAATGACCGTTCACCACCACCCTCTGTCTTCTACCTTCAAGCCAATTTTCAATCCAGTTGACTAGCTCTCCCTAGATCTTGTGAGACTTAACTTTACTCAACAACCCACAATGCAGTAACTTATCAAATACCTTGTTAAAGTCCATGTATACAATGTCTACTCCACTGCCCTCATCTATTTTCTTGGCCGCCCCTTCAAAAAACTCAATCAAGTTTGAGAGACATGATTTCTCACACATAGTCATGCTGACTATCCCAAATGAATCCTTGCCTCTTCAAATGAACAAAGAACAAAGAAAATTAACAGCCCAGGAACAGGCCCTTCGGCCCTCCAAGCCTGAGCCGATCCAAATGTACTGTCTAAACCTGTCAGTCAATTCCTAAACATTTGTATCCCTCTGCTCCCCACCTACCCATGCATCTGACCAGACGCATCTTAAATGAATCTACCGTACCTACCTCTACCACCTCTGCTGGCAACATATTCCAAACGCCCACCACCTTCTGTGTGAAGTACTTGCCACGTGTATCCCCCTTAAACTTTCCACCTCTCACTTTGAAAGCATGACCTCTCGTTATTGAATCCTTCACCCTTGGAAAAAGCTTGTCTCTATCCACCCTGTCTATACCCTTTATGATTTTGTAAACCTCAATCAGGTCCCCCCTCAATCTCCTTTTTTCTAGTGAAAATAAACTTAACCTACCCAATCTCTCTTCATAGCTAGCACCTTCCATACCAGGCAACATCCTCGTAAACCTTCTCTGCACCCTCTCCAATGCGTCCACATCCTTTTAGTAATGTGGCGACCAGAACTCTACACAGTATTCTAAATGCGGCCGAACCAATGTTTTGTACAATTTTAACATGACTTGCCAGCTCTTATACTCAATACCCTGTCCAATGAAGGCAAGCATACTATATGCCTTCTTGACCACTCTATCCACCTATGCAGCAACCTTCAGGGTACAATGGACCTACATTCCCAGATCTCTCTGCCCATCAACTTTTCCCAAGGCTCTTCCATTCATTGTATAATTCGCTCTAAAATTAAACTTGTCTAAATGCATCACCTCACATTTGTCTGGATTGAAAGCCATCTGCCACTTTTTCGCTCAATTCTCCAGTCTATCTATATCCTCCTGTATTCTCTGACAGTCCCTTATACTTTCTGCTACTCCACCAATCTTTGTATCATCTGCAAACTTGCTAATCATACCAACAGTACCCTCTTCTAGATCATTTATGTATATTACAAACAACAGTGGCTCCAATACTGATCCCTGTGGAACACCACTGATCATCTTCCTCCATTTCGAGAAACTCCCTTCAACTACTACTCTCTGTCTCCTGTTGCTCAACCAGCAACTACTACTCTCTGTCTCCTGTTGCTCAACCAGTCCTTTATCCACCTAGCTAGAACATCCTGCACACCATGTGACTTCACTTTCTCCATTAGTCTACAATGGGGAACTTTATCAAAGCCTTACTAAAGTCCATGTATATGACATCAACAGCCCTTCCTTCATCTAACAACTTGGTCACTTCCTCGAAGAACTCTATTAAGTTGGTAAGGCACGATTTCCCGCACGAAACCATGTTGCCTATCACTGATAAGCTCATTCTTTTCTAAATATAAATAGATACTATCTCTCAGTACCCTCTCCAGCAACTTTCCCACCACCAAAGTCAGGCTCACTGGTTTGTAGTTACCTGGAATATCCCTACTATCCTTCTTGTACAGGGGAACGACATAAGCAACCTTCTAGTTCTCAGGCACGTCACCTGTATTTAAAGATGCCTCAAACATATCTGTCAGGGCTGCAGCTATTTCCTCTCTCGCCTCCCTCAGCAACCTGGGATAGATCCCATCTGGTCCTGGGGATTTGTCCACCTTAATAACCTCTAGCCTACCCAACACATATTCTCTACTTATGCCAACGTGATCCAGACTAATCAAACTTCTATCTCTAATCTCAAGATTCATCATGTTCCTCTCCTCAGTGAGCACTGATGCAAAGTAATCATTCAGATTCTCACCCATTCTCTCAGGTTCAGCACACAGCCTTTCTTCATTATCTTATAGTGAACCAATTCTTTCTCTAGTTACCCGCTTGCTTCTTATATAAGAATAAAATGCTTTGGGATTTTCCTTAATTCTGCTTGCTAAAGCTTTTTCATGACCCCTTTTAGCCTGCTTGATTCATTGTTTAAGACCTGTCCTACTCTTCCGATATTCCTCCAGGGCCCGTTCTGTTCTTAGCTGCCTGGTTATGTACGCTTCCCTTTTCCTCTTGGCTAGTCGTACAATTTCTCTTATCATCCACGGTTCACATATCTTGCCCTTCAATGGGACATGCCTATCCTGCACTATCTTTAACCTATCTTTCAAAGCCTCCCACATCTCAAATGTGGACATCCCTTCAAATAGTTGTGTCCAATCCACATTTCCCAGATCCTGCTTAATTTTGATATAATTGGCCTTGGCCCAGCTTAGTAGTCTTCCGTTAGGACCACTCTCTTCTTTATCTATGAGTATTCTAAAACTTACAGAATTGTGGTCACTGTTCCCAAAGAAATCCCCCACCGCAACTCCTACCACTTGTCCTGGCTCGCTCCCCAGTACAAAGTCCAATATGGCCCCTTCCCTCGTCGGACTATTGACATACTGCTCTAGAAAACTCTCCTGGATGCTACGTACAAATTCTTCTCCATCCAGACCTCTGACACTAAGTGTATCCCAGTCAATATTGGGAAAATTGAAATCTCCCATCACCACTACCCTATTGCCTCTACATATATTCATAATCTATTTACCTATTTATTCTTCTACCTCACGCTCACTGTTGGGAGGTCTGTAATACAGCCCCAACAATGCAACTACACCCTTCTTATTTCTCAGCTCCACCCATAATACCTCACTATCCAAGACTGCCATAGTGTCCTCCTTTAGCACAGCCGTGATATCGTCCCTGACCAGCAATGCAACTCCACCCCTCTTTTACTTCCCTCCCTGCCCTGTCTGAAGAGTCTGCATCCTGGAACATTTAGTTACCAATCATCATGCCCTCCTTCAACCAAGTCTCTGTGATGGCAATGATGTCATACTCGCAGGCACCAATCCAAGTCCTAAGTTCATCTGCCTTACACACTATACTCCTTGCATTAAAGTAGATGCATTTCAGGCCACCGGTTCTTTTGTGCTCACCTGCTCTCTGCCTATTCTTCCCTTTATTAATGCTATCTTCATAATTCTTATAGTCTCCAGTCTCCACCTCACTGCCTACTTGTTTTCTCTTCTGGTTCCCAATCCCCTGCCATATTAGTTTAAAACCTCCCCAACAGCAGTTTCAAAAACTCCCCCAAGGACATTGGTTCCAGTTTGGTTCATTTGAAGACCGTCCCTTTTGTAATAGCCCCACCTTCCCCAGAACCGGTCCCAATGTCCAACAAATCTGAAGCCCTCCCTCCGACACCATCTCTCAAGCCACGTGTTCATCCTGCCTATTTTTTAATTTCTACACTGGCTGGCACGTGGCACTGGTAGTAATCCCGAGATCACTACCTTTGAGGTTCTCCCCTTTAACCTCTGTTCTAGCTCCCTGAATTCTTCTTTCAGGACCTCATCTCGCTTTCTACTTATATTGTTGGTGCCTATATGCACCAAGACAACTGGCTGTTCACCCTCCCCTTTTAGAATGCTCTGCAGCCGATCAGTGACATCCCTGACCCGAGCACCTGAGAGGCATCAAACCATCCGGGAGTCCCGTTTTCGGCCACAGAACCGCCTATCTACTCCCCTCACAATAGAATCCTCTATGACTATGGCCCTAAGAGCCTTTTTCCTGCCCTTATGAACAGCAGTGCCCGCCACGGTGCCATGATCTTGACAACTGCTGCCCTCCCCTGGTGAGACATCTCCCCCAACAGTATCCAAAAAGGTATACCTGTTTTGGAGAGAGATGATCGCAGAGGACACCTGGACTGCCTTCCTACTCTTTTTCTGTCTTGGTCATCCATTCACTGTCTACCTCAGCAATCCTAACCTGCGGTGTGACCAGTTCACTAAACGTGCTATCCACGACCTCCTTAGCATCGCGGATGCTCCACAGTGAGTCCATCTGCAGCTCCAGAGTCGTCATGCGGTCAAACAACAGCTGCAGCTGAACACTCTTCTTGCAAGTGTAAGAATCAAGAACGTCAGATACGTTCCTAAGCTCCCACATCAAGCAAGAGTCACATGCCACGGGTCTGAGGTCCCCTGCCATTGTAAGCTTCGCTTTATATGAACTAGCTAAAACCAAATAATGCACTTAAATAAATGAAGAAAGATAAGAAATGAAAGCCTTACCTTACAGGGTCTTTTTCTTCTGATTAGAGGAGGGGGTGGTGGTGGTGGGAGGGAGATACTACACATGTAGTATCTCGGGTTTAACCATTGCCCAAATATAAATTAAGCCCTTACCTACTCGAGGTAAGTCCCTTTTTAATCGGGAAAACTTACCCTTCCTGGTAGCCCTCGCTTCACTCCTCCTTCTCTCCTCACCGCTCTGGCAAAATGGAGCTGCCTATAGATCCTGAATCTCAGAATCCTTTCTCACAACTTATCCACCACAGACTTTAGGATCATTGGCCTATAGTATCCAGGCATTTCCCTGTGCCCTTCCTTAAATAATGGTAAAATATTAGCCACCCTCCAAACTTTGGGTGTTTCACCTGTGGCTGCCGATGATATGAGTGTCTTTGTAAGGGACCCCATACTTTCCTCCCCAGCCTCCCACAAAGTTCTGATTTTATCAGGTCCCAGGGATTTATCTACCTTAACTTCATTTTAAGACTTCTAGCACAACCTCTTCTGTCGTATGGATTCTCTTCAAGTCATCAAGTCATCAATGTCTTTCCCAACATAAATACTGATGAAAAATATTCATTTACAATCTCATCCATCACTTGTGGCTTTGCACATAGATGACCTTGGTGATATTTAAGAGGCCCTGTTCTCTCCCTAGTTACTCTTTTATGCCCTTCATATACTTGTAGAATCCCTTTGGATTTCCTTTCCCAAAGCCATCCATGTCCCCTTTTAGCCCTCCTGATTTCTCTAAGTGTACTTTGACCACTTCTGTGCTCAAGGAACTCACTTGATTCCAGCTGCCTATACATGTCTTTTGTTTCCTTCTTTTTCTTAACCAGGGCCTCAATCGTTCAGGGTTCCCTACTCCTGGCAGCCTTCCCTCCACTCTAGCGGGAACATGTTGAACCTGAACACTTATGAACTGACTTTTGAAAGTCTCCTATTTATCAAACATCCCTCTGCCTGCAAATAGCCTCCACGAATTAACTCTTGAAAGATTATTTCTAAGACCATCAATATTGGTCTTGCTCCAATTTAGAACTTCAACTATCCTTTTCCATAGCGATTTCAAAACGAATGCAATTTTGGTCACTTAGTAACATTTCTTTCACTTGCCCTGCCTTATTTCCCAAGAGTAGGTCAAGTTTTGCCCTTTCTCTGGTATTATTAGAATAGAGAATCATAGGGCATGCTGCATGAGAAATTCTTCGTGAACACACTTAACAAATTTCTTAAGCTCCATCAAACCCTTAACACTATTGCAGTTCCAGTCAATGTTAGGAAATTAAAATCTCCTACTATTACAATCCTGTTACTCTTGTAGCTATTTGCGATCTCCTGTCATATTTCCCCCTCAATCTTTCACTAGCTATTGGGGGGGCCTATAGTACAATGCTATCAAAATTATTTATCAGTTCTACTAATTTGACACAGGGGGCAAACCCTCAAGAATGTCCTCTCTCCGTACTGCTGTGATGTTCTCCTGGATCAAAAATGCAACTGCCCTCGCCCCACCTCCCTTCTATCCTTCCTATACTATCTGTACTCTGAAACATTGTGATGCCATGCCTGTGCCTCTCTCAACCATGTTTCTGCAATATCCCAGTGTCTCATACCTATCCATGCCCCAAGATTTTGTGTTTTAACTGTCAGGCCTCTTGCTTTGAAATAAATGCAGTTTAATCCAGACTTCACTTGCTTCCTGCTGTGCTCTTGCCTGCCCTGTCTAGTACTAGCATTACCAACACAGCTTCTATGATTTAAATTGTTCTCATTAACTTCTGTACTGTCCTCAACCTTCTCTTTTGACTCCCTACTGCTTTAGATCCAACTCCTCTGCCAGACTAGTTTAAATCCTCCTGGGTGGCTTGAATAAATGTATTGGTCCCTCTCCAGTTCAGGTGCAACCCGTCCCTCTTGTACAAGTCACTTCTGCCCCAGAACATATCCCAATGGTCTAAGAATTTGTATCCCTGCATCAGCTCCAAGCCAGGCATTCATGTGCCAAATTCTACTATTCCTACTCTCGCTAACACATGGAAGTGGAAGTAGTCGAGAAATTACTACCCTTGAGGTTTTGCATTTTAACTTTGTGCCTAGCTCCCTATAATCACTCTTCAGAGTCTTATCCTTTTTCCTACCAATGTTGTTGGTACCAATGTGTACAATGCCCTCTGGCTGCTCACCTTCCCTCTTAAGAATTTCATGCAACTGCTCAGTAACTTTTTCAACTCTGGGCCAGGGAGGCAACACACCATCTTAGAGTCTCAATCGCAGCCAGAGAAACAGCTGTCTGTGCCCCTAACTACAAGTCCCCTATCCCCCGTGGAGCGGCATGGTGGCTCAGCACTGTTGCCTCATAATGCCATGGACCCGGGTTCGGTTCCAGCCTCAGGCAACTGTCTGCATGGAATTTGCACAATCTCCCCGTGCCTACGTGGGTTTCCTTCGGGTGCTCCAGTTTCCTCCCACAATCCAAAGGTGTACAGATTAGGTGAATTGGCCATGCTAAATTGCCCACAAGGTTCAGGGTTGTGTAGGTAAGGTGTATGAGTCAGGGGTAAATGTAGGGGAATGGTCTGTGTGCGTTACCCTTCAAAGGGTCGGTGTGGACCTGTTGGGCCAAATGGCCTGTTTCCACACTATCGGGATTCTGTACTAATGATCGCTTGGACTTTGCCCAAACCTGGCCTACAGTAGAGCCATTCATGGTGCTAAAGGCCTGGCTGCTGATGTTGTACTCTCTTGAGACGCTACCCCCTCAACAGTATCCAAAATGATATACCTGTTTGAACAAGGAATAGCAACAGGAGACACCTGCACTACCTGCCTACGTCTCCTGGTAGTCACCCATCTGCCTGACTGAACCTGTGGTGTGTCCACATCACTGTAAGTAGCGTCTATCACATGCTCTGCTCTTTCTATACTCAGTTTGTCCAATTGCTGCTCCAGCGGAAACAGGTGGTCCATGAGGAGCTGCAGACATAATAATCAGGGACACGAGACTGTTTTCCTTGATCTCCCATATTTGGCATGCCACTACCCTAACTGCCATCTGTGACCTTTCACAGTAAGACAAAGAATGGAATTTTACCTTGTCCTTAACTTTACCTTGTCCTTTACCTTGTCCTTGCTATTTGCCCTCCTCACTGAAGGGCAGTATTCAACAAAGCCCACATTTAAACCCCCAGCAGCACTTCAGCTACAAAACAGCCCTTCTCAAAATATTGCTTCATTAGAGTTTGTCTCCCTTTTATTTGCTCCTGTGCAGTCACTCGTGACTGAGCTGACTCCTTTCAGATTCCTCCTCAGTTGCTGCTAAGCAACTGTTGGATATATTATGGTAATATTAGTGAGTCAGTCTTGGTGGTGAAGATTAAAGTGTGCTATATAGGCTACACTACAATCCGCAGTGCTTTTACTAAGTGTTGCTCTACCTGAAGGAGTACTGATTCATAAGCTGAGAAAAGATGGTAAATAATGCTTTATTGCACATGTTGTGCATCTCGTGTTCAGATGTCAATATTGCAGGGTCTCAGGGTCATGACCACCAGAAGAAATTGGAGAGTAATTGTGCTTTGTAGATCCCACCTAATGAAAATCTTCAGCTGCTCGTGAGAAAGAACGCACCAAGAATTTGTTTCTTGTGTTCAAGATTATTATGCATTTTTAATAAATTGTAACATTGCAAGTGTAAGATTTACAGAAACAAAACAATCAATCGATTATCCGAACAATCAATCGGTTATCCGAACAAAATACTCACCGCCTGTCTTGTTCAGATAATCGAGGTTGTTCTGTACATGGATCTCCTTTGTTTCTCATGGTGGTGATATGCTGTCTTATAAAATCAATGATTATTCTAAGTCACAAGGATTGGTGCTGGGTCCACTGCTTTTCATCATTTATATAAATGATTTGGATATGAACATAGAGAGGGATAGGAGAGGTAAGTTTGCAGATGACACCAAAATTGGAGGTGTAGTGGACAGCGAAGAAGGTTACTAGGAGAAAATGAGGACTGCTGTTCCTGATGAAGGGCTTATGCCCGATATGTTGATTTTCCTGCTCCTCAAATGCTGCCTGGCCTGCTGTGCTTTTCCAACGCCACACTCTCAACAGTGAAGAAGGTTATCTCAAATTACGATAGGATCTTGATCAGATGGGCCAATGGGCTGAGGAATGGCAGGTGGAGTTTAATTTAGTTAAATGTGAGATGCTGAATTTTGGAAAGGCATATCAGAGCAGATCTTATACACGTAAGGATAAGGTGCTAGGGAGTCTTGCTGGACAAAGAGACCTTGGAGTGCAGGTTCATAGTTCCTTGGAGTGGCAAATAGTTAGGATAGTGAAGAAGGCATTTAGTATGCTTTCCTTTATTGGGATAGGAGTTGGGAGTAGAGTATAGTGTTGGAAAAGCTCAGCACATCAGGCAACATCCGAGGAATCTGAGGAAGGGTTAATGCCCAAAATGTCGATTCTTCTGATCTTTAGATGCTGCCTGACCGGCTGTGCTTTTCCAACACAATACTCTCGATTCTGAACTCCAGCATCTACAGTCCTCACTTTGGTTAAGTTGTGGCTGTCCAGGACATTGGTTAGGCCACTTTTGGAATATTGCATGCAATTCTGGTCTCCCTTTTATTGGAAGAATGTTGTGAATCTTGAAAAGGTACAGAAAAGATTTACATGGATGTTGCCATGGTTGGAGAGTTTGAGCTATAGGGAGAGACTGGGGCTGTTTTCCCTCGAGTGTCAGAGGCTGAGGGGTGACCTTACAGAGGTTTATAAAATCATGAGGGACAAAGATAGGATAAACAGACAAGATCAATTCCCTGGGGTAGTGGAGTCCAGAACTAGAGGGCATAGGTTTAGGGTGAGAGGGAAAAGATATAAAAAGGTGCTAAGGGACAAAAAGGTGCTAAGGTCTGTGTGTGGAATAACTTGGCAGAGGAAGTGGTGGAGGTTGGTACAATTACAACATTTAAAAGGTATCTGGATGGGTATATGAATAGGAAGTGTTTAGAGAGTTATTGGCCAAGTGCTGGCAAATAGGACTAGATTAGGTTTGGATATGTGACCAGCATGGATGAGTAGGACCAAAGGGTCTGTTTCCATCCTGTACATCTCTGTCTCTCTGACTCTACATACAATGTGTAATTCTACAGGTAAAATGTAGGTGAGTTCCTTTAAGATTACAAGAGTCATTATTAAGTTGACAGAGCTTGTCGTCATTGAGTTTAATTACTGATTATCTAAGGGAACATAGTAAAATGGGGTGTTCTTTCTGAGTTCCTGAAAATTACATTGCATTTTATCAAAGCGTGATACTTCTAAATGTTGGTGAGCAAAGGTGATTTGTGTTTTAGATTAGATTCCCTACAGTGTGGAAACAGGTCCTTTGACCCAACCAGTCCACACTGACCCTCTGAAGAGTAACCCGCCTCTACTCATTTCCCTCTGACTAATGCACCTTGCACTGTGGGCAATTTAGCGTGGCCAATTCACCTGACCTGCACATCTTTGGACTGTGGGAGGAAACCTACGCAGAAACAGGGAGAATGTGCAAACTCCACACATACAGTCGCCAAGGCTGGAATCAAACCTGGGACCCTGGTGCTGTGAGGCAGCAGTGCTAGCCACTGTGCCACCCCTTACATACAAAGAGATTTGCACATTCTTGCTATTGGTAGCTTTTCCTTGAGTCTTTGTTTGCTTTCAAATGATTGTGACACAAGGTTCAGTTTACATTTTGGGCAGCAATTCTATTCCTCTTCTAACTCCATTTTAATTGGGTTTTAGCTTATGTTTTTACAAAATTAGGTTACTTTACTTTATGGCTCAAAAAGGCTTAAATTAACCATTTGAATTAAACGTAAGGACCCAACTCAGATAAATTGCATTCACATGAAATATATATTTCCCTTTCACCTCCCCCACCCCCTGTCACCAGTCCCCCAACTAAAGCGCTGCTCTTTGTCATGCCCACACATTGGAGATATGTTTAACTCCCTCATTTCTTTGTGCTGGAGATGAACACCCCAGCTCAAGGGTGTATGAAATCTAGTACCTGAGCAACTAACAGTTTTGTGGGGCGAGTACATGTCTGATACTGTTCATATGAAGTATTAGTCGTTTTTTGTTATGAAAACATTGTTGAATTTGCATAGTTAGAAGTGTTTATATTTGTATTCTTGATGTTTTTATTTTCAAATATACAGAATCTGCTGCTTCTGAATTTTGGCTTGTGATCTGTATGTGCAACAAGCCATAAATTTAATTTTTACAAAGGATTACTGCTAAATTTAAATGTGAATTCAGATTATCTGGTTGTAAGTTTGTTACTGGTAACTTGTATTAAAACAAGTTTTTCATTAGAATTTACAAATTACAATTTGTGATTTAGGTAAATAATGGTATATAATATTGATTGCACTTGCTGATTTAGTTATGACCCTTAAGACATTACCAGTTTGAGTTTTTGTTTTATACTTTCATAGAAGTCTCTCGAAGACCCACATTTTTGAAAAAAAAAGAATGTTTTAGTATTAAAGGTTTCTTAAAGTAACTTATAACTTTTTGTTTGTGCAGACAAATAAAGATCTTGACTTGTCCATCAATGCGTCGAACAATTTCAATTTAAATGTCACTTGGTCTATTGGTTCAACAGGTAAGTTTGAGTTTTTGATTTTTAGTTGTACAGCAGAATCAATCATGTCTGAAATATAACAATATAGAGCTATAGATTCTGTATAACAATATAGAATCCACAAAATCATTTTTCTATTAACGCTTCACATTTTTAAGGAATTATTTTGCTGGAGAATGTATCAGAATAAAATTTTACACTGATCTTACATTCTAAATTTATTGTTTCCATGGTATAATACAAACAGCCTTCAAGATTCGGAGCCCGTTGGTTTTGTTGTTCTTGTTTACGGTTAAATCTTTGGCAAATAGTGGAATCAAAAATTAGGTTATCTTTGATTATCTGCTCTAAATTGTTAGATATGCTGAGTTTAAATGGGTCAGATATGGCATGTGTTAAACTAGGTTGTTCACATGGGGAGGTAAAGGCCTGGTAGTGTTATCGCTGAACTATTAATCCAGAAACTCAGCTCATCCTCTGCGGTCCTGGATTCAAATCCTATCACAGCAGATTCAAAATTCAAAAAAGAATCTGGAGTTAAGGGTCAAATGATGACTATGAAATCATTGCTGGTTGTTGGAAAAATGCATGTGAATTCGCTAATATCCTTTCGAGAAGAAAACCTGTCATAGAGTCATAGAACCAGAGAGATGTACAGCATGGAAACAGACCCTTCGATCCAACCCGTCCATGCCGACCAGATATCCCAACCCAATCTAGTCTTACCTGCCAGCACCCGGCCCATATCCCTCCAAACCCTTCCTATTCATATACCCATCCAAATGCCTCTTAAATGTTGCAATTGTATCAGCCTCCACCACATCCTCTGGCAGCTCATTCCATACACATACCACCCCCTGCGTGAGAACGTTGCCCCATAGGTCTCTTTTATATCTTTCCCCTCTCACCCTAAACCTATGCCCGCTAGTTCTGGACTCCCCGATCCCAGACAAAAGACTTGGTCTATTTATCGTATCCATGCCCCTCATAATTTTGTAAACCTCTATAAGGTCACCCCTCAGCCTCTGATGCTCCAGGGAAAACAGCCCCAGCCTGTTCAGCCTCTCCCTGTAACTCAGATCCTCCAACTCTGGCAACATCCTTGTAAATCTTTTCTGAACCCTTTCAAGTTTCACAACATCTTTCCGATAGGAAGGAGACCAGAATTGCACGCAGTATTCCAACAGTGGCCGAACCAATGTCCTGTACAGCCGCAACATGACCTCCCAACTCCTGTACTCAATACTCTGACCAATAAAGGGAAGCATACCAAACGCCTTCTTCACTATCCTATCTACCTGCGACTCCACTTTCAAGGAGCTATGAACCTGCACTCTTTGTTCAGCAAAACTCCCTAGGACCTTACAATTAAGTGTATAAGTCTTGCTAAGATTTGCTTTTGCAAAATGCAGCACCTTGCATTGAAATGAATTAAACTCCATCTGCCACTTCTCAGCACATTGGCCCATCTGGTCCAGATCCTGTTGTAATCTGAGGTAACCCTCTTCGCTGTCCACTACACCTCCAATTTTGGTGTCATCTGCAAACTTACTAACTGTACCTCTTATGTTCGCATTCAAATCATTTATGTAAATGACAAAAGGTAGAGGGCCCAGCACTGATCCTTGTGGCACTCCACTGGTCACAGGCCTCCAGTCTGAAAAATAACCTTCCATCACCACCCTCCGTCTTGTACTTTTGAGCCAGTTCTGTATCCAAATGGCTAGTTCTCCCTGTATTCCATGAGATCTAACCTTGCTAATCAGCCTCCCATGGGGAACCTTGTTGACCGCCTTACAGAAGTCCATATAGATGACATCTACTGCTCTGCCCTCATTAATCTTCTTTGTTACTTCTTCAAAAAACTCAATCAAGTTTGTGAGACATGATTTCCCACGCACAAAGCCATGTTGACTATCCCGAATCAGTCCTTGCCTTTCCAAATACATGTGCATCTTGTCCCTCAGGATTCCCTCCAACAACTTGCCCACCACTGA
>NC_057731.1:37594353-37597205 GCF_004010195.1 Chiloscyllium plagiosum
ACCTCAGTCACCTGCCCTGCCTTATTTCCCAAGAGTAGGTCAAGTTTTGCACCTTCTCTAGTAGGTATATCCACATACTGAATCAGAAAATTGTCTTGTACACACTTAACAAATTTCTCTCCATCTAAACCTTTAACACTATGGCAGTCCCAGTCGATGTTTGGAAAGTTAAAATCCCCTACCATAACTGCCCTATTATTCTTACAGTTGACTGAGATCTCCTTACAAGTTTGTTTCTCAATTTCCCTCTGACTATTGGGGGGGGGGTCTATAATACAATCCCAATCAGGTGATCATCCCTTTCTTATTTTTCAGCTCCACCCAAATAACTTCACTGGATATATTTCCAGGAATATCCTCCCTCAGCGCAGCTGCAATGCTATCCCTTATCAAAAATGCCACTCCCCCTCCTCTCTCGCCTCCCTTTCTATCTTTCCTGTAGCATTTGTATCTTGGAACATTAAGCTGCCAGTCCTGCCCATCCCTGAACCATGTTTCCATAATTGCTATGATATCTCAGTCCCATGTTCCTAATCATGCTCTGAGGTCATCTGCCTTCCCTGTTAGCCCCCTTGTGTTGAATTAAATGCAGTTAATTTATTAGTCCTACCTTGTCCCTGTCTGCCTGACTGTTTGACTCACTTCTCTTCTCAGCTGTACCCGTCTCAGATCAATCTCTTTCCTCACTATCTCCCTGGGTCCCACCTCCCCCACCTTACTAGTTTAAATCCTCCCAAGCAGTTCTAGCAAATTTATCTGCCAGTATATTAGTCCCCTTCCAATTTAGGTGGAATCTGTCCTTCTTGTACAGGTCACTTCTACACCAAAAGAGATTCTAATGATCCAAAAATTTGAATCCTTCTCCCACACACTAGCTCTTCAGCATTCATCTGCTCTATCCTCTTATTCCTGTCCTCACTAGCTCGTAGCACTGGGAGTAATCCAGATATTACTACCCTTGAGGACCTCCTTTTTAAATTTCTGCCTAACTCTCTGTAATCTCCCTTCAGAGTCTCAACCTTTTCCCTTCCAATGTCATTGATTCCAATGTGGACAATGACCTTATGTTGGCCCCTCTCCCCCGTGACAACATTCTGCACCGTCTCTGAGACATCCTTGATCCTGGCACCAAGGAAACAACACACCATTCTGCTTTTCTCTGCTGGTCACAGAAACGTCTGTCTGTACCTCTGACTACAGAATCCCCTAACACAATTGATTTCTTGGAAGCCGACGTACTGCTTGTTGCATCAGAGCCAGTCTCAATACCAGAAACTTGGCTGTTCGTGCTACGTTCCCCTGAGAATCCATCACCCCCTACATTTTCCAAAACAGCATACCTGTTTGAAATGGGTATGTCCACAAAAGATTCCTGCACTAGCTGCCTACCTCTCTTACCCTTCCTGGAGTTAACCCATCTATGTGACTGTATCTTAGACGTTCCCCCCTTCCTATAACTGCCATCCATCACATACTGTTGCTATTGCAAATTCCTCATCACTTCTATCTGTCTCTCCAACCGATCCACTCGATTTGATAAGATTCGCATCCAAGAGCATTTATGGCAGATATAATCCGCAGTAACCATTTAACTCTCTTTAAACTCCCACATTTGACAAGAAGTACATATCACTGCAAAGGCCATTTTTGCTCCTTCACAATCTACAGACCCAGAAAATAACACGGTCTTATTCCTCTACAAACACTGCCCCAAGTTAAATTAATAGCTATGGCTCCCGCTTTTCACAACAGAGAGCGGCGGGAGCTGAGCGGAAGTTCAGACGGAGCGCAAAGCCGGTCGGGAAGGTAAGTGATTACTATTAGAGTGGGTGTGTTCTAAACCCCAGGTCCTACAAAGTAGGGTCTCCCTCCCTCCCTCCTCCTCCAACCTTAATTAAGAATCCACAGACGTGCCACAAAGAGGGTCTAAGGAAGTTTAGATCGAAGAGTGAGGCTTCAGCTCAGGACTCGTTGACATGGAGGTTGAGTGAAGTGATTACACCACAGTTGAAGAGGGTGAAGACATGACTGCCCAGCTGGTTCAGTGCGCTACATGCTTGATGTGGGAGGTCAACGACTCTGGTGTGTCTGGCTCGTATATGTGTGGAAAGTGTGTGCACATTCAGCAATTGACTGAGCATATTGCAGCACTGACGAAAGAACTCGAAGACCTTAGGCTCCTCCGAGAAAACGAGATCTTTCTGGACAAGACCTTCAGCGATGTTATTACATCAATCATGCCAGAAGAGAGCAGAAGAGAGCAAATGATGAGGAAGGCAGAGAGGAGACAGGTGCAAGAGACCGCGGGAGAAGTACCTGTCAGGAACAAGTTGAAGCTTTTGGAAGCAGAGACTGATGACACTGCCAGTTCGCAAGGCGGCCAAGTTTGTCAATCAAAAGTTGCCGCAGAGGCAGAGCGGAAGAGTCGGACATCGCACAGAGCTGTGGTAATAGGGGACTCCATCGTGAGAGGAACTGACCGGGGTTTTTGTGGCAGGAGACGGGATTTAAGGATGGTGTGTTGCTTTCCTGGTGCTAGAGTGAAAGACATCGCGGACAGAGTGCAGGAAATCCTCGAGGATGAGGGTGAAGTGCCAGAGGTGGTGGTACATGTCGGCACAAATGATGTCGGGAAGAAGAGGAGGAACATACTACAGCGAGACTCCGGAGAACTAGGAAGAAGGCTGAAAAGCAGGACGTCCAAGGTGGTTACCTCCGGTTTGCTTCCAGTTCCTCGGGCTAGTGTGGCCAGAAACAGGGAGATAATGGACTTGAACGTGTGGTTGGGGAACTGGTGCAGGAAGCAAGGATTCAAGTTCTTGGATCACTGGGGTATATTTTATGGTAAGCAT
>NC_057731.1:37600296-37634674 GCF_004010195.1 Chiloscyllium plagiosum
AGACTGAAGTGACTGGGCTTGTATACCCTTGAGTTTCAAAGGTTGAGAGGGGATCTGATTGAGGCGTATAAGATTATGAAATGATTGGACACTCTGGCAGTAGGAAACATGTTTCCGCTGATGGGTGAGTACCGAACCTGAGGACACAGCTTAAAAATACGGGGTAGACCATTTAGGACAGAGATGAGGAGAAACTTCTTCACCCAGAGAGTGGTGGCTGTGTGGAATGCTCTGCCCCAGAGGGCAGTGGAGGCCCACTCTCTGTATTCATTTAAGAAGGAGTTGGATAGAGCTCTCAAACATAGTGGAATCAAGGGTTATGGAGATAAGGCAGGAACAGGATACTGATTAAGGATGATCAGCCATGATTATATTGAATGGCGGTGCAGGCTCGAAGGGCTGAATGGCCTTCTCCTGCACCTATTGTCTATTGGCTTATATTTTAAGTTTAATCAAGAGACTTATCTCCAAAAACATATCATCAAGAAAGAATCCACTGTACTCACTCTGCAGCCTTTCTCTTGGACAGACTTAAAACAACGATTAACTTATCTGATTCTGTGTTGTGAACTTTGCCCAACAGTTCCTCCAAGATTAGTTGTGAATTTCACTGTTTGTTAATTTTCCCAGATGCACTCCGATGTCCAACGATACACGAATTCAAACTGTGCAGGTTCTCGCTCTCTCTTTCTCGCTCTCTCTCGCTTGCGCTCTCTCTCTCTCTCTCTCTCTCTCTCGCTCTCTCTCCCCTGCACTGTCATTACCTGGTATGGCCTCCACATCCCTAGACCCACATCACAGTGGTTGACTGTTAACTTCTTATCTTCTGCTTTGGGACCGTACAACCTCACAGAATCAACATTGACTTCAACAGTTTCCAAATCTCCTCATCCCTCCAACTTAGCACCAAAGTCTTGACCTGACCTACCTGTCCATCTTCCTCCCCACTAACCTATCACACTTATCTCCTACCTGCATTCGTCTATCGCCATCACATCTACCTTGCCCCAGCACCACCCCCACCCTATATGTCTCTCAAGTCCCTTCCCCCTTCACATTCTTGGTGAAAGGCTTTTGCCCGAAATGTTGACTGTCCTGCTACTTGGGTGCTGCCTGATCTGCTGTGCTTTTTCCAGTGCCACACTTTTCGACTGTTAACTACTTCTGGGCAATGAATGATGGCTCAGCAATAGATGAATAATAGTGAATAAAAACAAAATCTAGCTGAATGCCACATACAGGAAATTAAGTTGCATATTGAGAAGTGTTGGTTGGTTATTGTATGGAGTCCTATTTATGCATAGTCCTTTTGTGTTGGTGTCTATTCTTGTTCATTCTGCCCAGTTAATGCTTTTGTTTTTCTGTGATTGCATTCTGATGGAAGAGTGAGGTTTAACAGATTATTAATTTTAATCTAACAACTGTCATGATCTAACATGGTTCATCTGAACAGCTAAGAATCAAAGATGAAACAGCATTTTTTACCTCCTCTAAATGCAGTAAAACCAAAATGTTTTTCCAATGTAACTTTAACCAACCCAGCTAACGGTTAAATAAATTAATCAGTAATTATTTTACTCTCGCTCCAAATGCAAAACTACCAATGAAAGTTTATTATTAATTAAAATTTATTATTAAGGTAAATTATAGGAAGAATTAGTTCTTTGGAATGGCACTAAAATTGCATTTGCTGAAAATGAAATTCTAAATGCTTTGAGGTTGCTTTTATAGGGATCTTTGAGCCTCTAGAATATGTTTCATTCCTGAATGATTAATCATTTTTTAAGCATGGTCCAATAATTGTTCATATCATGGCATCATACATGAAATGCATTTCATAAAAATGTGATCCTATCTTGATATTTACGTGCACGTTTCAAATGTGATGAGCAGAAAGCAAGTTTGGAATATGGACCTTCGTTAACGTGTTTCTCTTTCTGTGCTCCCTTCCCTCTCTATCACACAAAAGCAAAGAAAATGTAAGGGCCTGTATTAAAACTTGACTGATATTGACCAGGCAGTGATCTGGATTTTTTCTGATATGCATGATGTAATGTTATATCCTTGGATGTCATTACTTACTGAGCTCACTTACTGAGCTCACCCTTCATCAGTATTATGGTTTAGAACTTCCTTGATCTGACTTGCAGTAATACACTGAAGGCATCACATCCCTGAAATTTGCTAGGACCCTCAGTTTGTGGTAGAATGTAAAAGCCAGCAGGTACAGTAGCAGCATCATAATGTCAAGGGCAAAAGTGAAGACTGCAGATACTGGAGATCAGAGTCTAGATTAGCATGGTGCTAGAAAAGCACAGCAGGTCAGGCAGCTGCCTCGGATGCTGCCTGACCTGCTGTACTTTTCCAGCACCACTTTAATCTAGGTCATAATGTCAAGGTTATCTTCATAACTGGGGAGTGACCCAAATAATCAACAAAATTTTAATGTAAAGCATGGATAACATGTACGCAAGTTTCCTTAAAATCTGGTGCAATTTAGCATAAATGATGAGCATTTCAGAGAAATTTGGGGTTTATACATTTCAGGAATACTTGGAATTAAAATTATCCACTTTGATTTTTGATTCATCAATGTTACTGTTAAAATCTGTGTAAACTTTTTGTGGATTTTTGTGAAGAATTTGTTTTGAAGTTGAAAAAACTTTCTATACTTGAGGATGTAAGGGTTTTTAAAGAATTTGACTGCATCTTTTCAGTTATTGATTCACTATGGATTCTACACACACAACTTAATTAACTGTATTGCTTTGCATTTCATTTCAATGCAAAATGTTTTTGTCAAGAGCTGGCATTAACATTTCTGAAGCTCCGTCAATGAGTTGGTATAATTCAAGTTCAAATAACTTTCATCCAACAGCCTTAATTAATGTTCATGCATAATTTCAGTTAATGTTCAAAGTCTGAAGTTGCCTGATAATTTATATTGAATCCATACTTCATGTGGACTAGCAAAAGTAGATAGAGTTTAAATATGGATTTATAATTTAGCACGGGTTAGGCTGTTATCAGCCACAGCTGTGGTCTTTGGAATTAGTGTGTTGACATATACAATACTGTACAATTTAATACAGCACAGGAACAGGCTCTGTAGTCCACCCAGCCTGCGTTTAATTCCAGCCCTTACTTAGACCCATTGCTTATTGCCCATATGCAATTTCCATTCTTCTGTTTGCAGGCCGTCCATGTGTTCAAGATATGCCTTAAATGTGTGCCTGCTTCCACTACCTCCAAAGCAGTGTGTTCCAGCAACCCACCACCCTCTGTGTGAAAGATTTGCCTTGCACTTCTCCCCTAACATTTCCATTTCTCACCTTGAACCTGTGCTCTTTTTTCTTTGTTGACCTTTCCACCATGGGGAAAAAGCCTTCGACTCTCCATCCTATCTCTACCTCACAATTTTGTAGACCTTTATCAAGTTGCCTTTCAGCCTCTGTAACTCCAGTGAAAATAATCCACATTTATTCAACCCCCCCTCATAATGAAAACTCTCCAGACCAGGCAACATCCAAGTAAACCTTTTCTGTACCCTCTCCAAAGCATCTACATCCTTCTGGTTGTGTGGTGACCAGAACTGCACACAATATTCCTAATGTTGCCTCAATATAGTTTTATACGGCTGTAACATAACTTACCAACTTTTATATTCAGTGCCCCAGCCAATGAAGGCAAGTTTGCTGTATGCTGCCTTGACCACCTTTATCTACCTGTGTTGCTATTTTCAGGGATCTGTGGATCTGTACGCCCAGATCTTCTGTATATCAATCCTCCTAAGGATTCTGTCATTTATTCCAAAATGCATCACCTCTCCTTTGTCTGAATTAAATTACATCTGCCAGTTTTCTGCCCAAACCTGCAAAGTATTTATATCCTGCTCTATCCTTTGACAAATCCTCCTCACTATTTGTAAGTCTACCAATTTTGGTGTCATTTGCAAACTTACTAATTAGTGAACCTAATTTTCACCCAAATAATTTATAAATATGAATATTAAAGATGCTTTAACTTTGGAGACTGCAATAGGATGAGGGTGAACTTGGCTAAAGTCGACTGGAAACAAAGATGGGACAGTTAACAAACAGTAAAGGACTTCCAAAGCAAATTTTGAGTACTCAGCAAAAGTATATTCCAGTGAAGAAGAAGGACTGTAACAAAAGGGGTAATTTGCTATGGGTGTCTAAGGAAATAAGGGAGGCTATCAAATTGAAAGAGAAGACATACAAAGTGGCCAAGATCAGCAGGAAACTAGAAGATTGGGAAAACTTTAAAAGGTAACAGAAAGCCACAAAAATAGATATAAAGAAAAGTAAGATAGAACATGAGAGAAAACGAGCACAGAATATAAAGACAGATAACAAAAGTTTCTATAAATATATAAAATGAAAAAACAGTGGCTAAAGTAAACGGCCCTTTAGAGGATAAGGGATAGTTAAGGGATATGATGAAATGGCCGAGGCATTGAACAGGTATTTTATATCAGTCTTCATATTGGAGGACACTAATAACATACCAGTAATTAGCGAAGAGTCAAAGGTAGGTGAGGACCTGGAAACAGTTATTACGAAAGAGATAGTGTTGGGCAAGCTAATGGAGCTAAGGATAGGCTGGCCTTGATGGAATGCCCATGGTACTAAAAGAGATGGCGGGAGGAATAGCAAGTGCATTTGTGGGAATTTTCCAAAATGTGCTGGACTCTGGAGCAGTTCCAGCAGATTGGAAAACAGCAAATGTAACAACACTGTTAAAAAAGGGGGACAGACAAATGATGGGGAATTATAGACTGCTTAGCTTAATTTCTGTAGTGGGGAAGATGCTTGAGACTATTATCAAGGAAGAAATAGAAATTATCCCGTTGGACAGACTCAGTATGGGTTCATGAAGGGCAGGTCATGCTTATCTAATCTTATGGAATTCTGTGAAGACATTACAAGAAAAGTGGACAACAGGGACTCTGTAGATGTGGAGTACCTAGATTTCCAAAAGGCCTTCGACAAAGTGCTGCTCAAGAGGCTGCTGCATTCCTGATGAAGGGCTTATTGCCAAGACGTCGATTCTCCTGCTCCTTGGATGCCGTCTGATTGGCTGGGCTTTTCCAGCACCATACTCTCAACCCAGCTATTTCCTCCCTTGCCTCCCATAATATCTTGTTATGGCCCAGGCCAGACCCCTTCAAAACATTTCAAGAAGGTAGTTCAGACCTAACTTTTCTAGTTATTTTAAACAGGTGTAGAGTGGATATTCCAGGAGAGATGCAGCTGGCCCGACCACTCTGTTTTAAACAAAACTGAATTTATTTACAGACTACTGAATGAAACATGAATAAAAGAGAATTGAGTTAAGAATAACTTAACCTATCTAAAAACCCAATCCACTCTATTGCAACTTAATGATGCTGTTCCAAATACTTGCAAAATCCCCATAAACACTCCCTTGGTTAAAAAAAAAGTTAAAATGAAACACAGGAGAGATGTCAGAGAGAGAGAGGGTGAGGATCAGCATGGACCTGCTTCTTTGGGTCCCCAGCAGTGTCGCTGGGTTCTCAGCTAATTCTAGACCAGCTTACTTAAACCAAATCAAACCAAACCCTGATGTTTATGGATAAAGACATGAGAGGTCACTCATGTCTTTCATTGTACAAATGCTTTTTAAAAAAAAATATTTAAAAGCTTTTTCAAGTAGATATTTCCAGATATATCAGAACCTCTGCCTTTATGACCTCAATGAAAAATAAACAAGGACAACATAACCTTGATAAAGGAACAGCATCATCACAATCTCATCCCCTCCCTAGGGAATTATCTACCATAATGTATTTCAAAAAACACCTGCCTGAGAGTATTCACACTCCTCTTTCTATCCTCAACATCCCTCTTTGTTGAATACTGAAGTAAAGTACTCATTAAGGATCTCACTTATTTCCTCTGGCTACACTTATAATCTCTCTCCTTTATGCTTGAGTGGGCCTACTCTTTCCCTAGTGACCCTCTTGCTTCTAATATATGCATAAATGCCTTGGGATTCTTCTTAACTCTGATGGTCAGGGCGTTTCATACCCCCTTTTAGCCTCCTGACTCCCCATTTGAGCTCCTTCCTACTTTCTCTATATTCTTCATGCACTTCATCTGTTTTTAGTTGTCTAGACCTTAGGTATGCTTCCTTTTTTGACTAAGCTAATGATTTCCCCTTTCATCTAACATTCCTGAATCATGCCATTCCTATCCTTCATTTTCACAAACATGCCTGTCCTGCTCTAGAATCAACTTGGGTTCTTAAAAGACCCTCAGATAGCCACTCCCAATCTACATTGTCCAATTCTTGCTAAATTCAGTTATTGTTAGCCTTCCTTCAGTTTTACATCTTCATCTTCACCACTCATGTCTTTATCCATAAACATCTGGAAGCTTACAGAATTATGATCACTTCCCAAAATGCACCTCCTATAAAATTTTGATCACCTGGCTCATTGCCCAATACCAGATACAGTATGGCCCCCTCTCTGGTTGGGTTATCCATGTGCGTTTTCAAAAAATTGTCCTGGACACAATGACTTCCCATCCTAAGCCCCAGTACTAAGGAAGTCCCAGTCAATATGAAGGAAGTTAAAGTCACCCATCATAACAGCCTTCTTGTTTACATATCTTTCCAGAATCTGACTGCATATATCTTCCTCTATCTTCTACTTGCAGCTGGGAGATCTGTAGTACAATCCCAGCATTGTTATTGCAACCTTCCTAATCTGAGCTCTACCTGTAATGCCTTGCTGCAGGATCTCTCCAGGTTGTCCTCCCTCAATACAGTTGAGATTATCTCTCTAACTGGTGTAGCATTTCTTCCACCTCTTTTGCTTCCTCCTCTGTCTCGTCTAAAACATTGATATCCCAGAACATTAAGCTGCTAATCCTGTCTCTCTTTCAACCATATCTCTGTGATCACAACATTACAATTAAACATTAATCCAGGGTCTACATTCATTAATCTTACCTGTTATACTCTTGCATTGAAGCAAATACAGTCCAAGCCTCCGGTTTGACTGAGCTCAGCAACCTCTCCCAGACTGGTTTTCCTCTTAGTTAGGTTTGCCGTAGCCTTAAGCTCTTACCCAGTTTCTATACTTAACTGACCTGCTGCTCTGGTTTCCACCCCCCGCCACACTTGTTTATATGGATAGCATGCATGTCATGGAACTTCTTCCAAGGTGTAAGGCAATTAAATCCTTGAACCCAGTGCTCGAAAACTTGACAGATGTAGTTGCCCCTGTCTTGTTTCCTCCCAAGCATTTTTTAAAGCAAACCTAGAGTTTTGTGTTACTGAAATCCTTCTGTGAAGAATCAAAAGAAACACCAGTGAAACATATTTTTGAGATTAATAGAAATAATTGAATTAATTTATTTATTGCAATGATTTAGAAATCAGCAAAAAACTGGAACCCAAATTTAACTATCAGTAACAGCACAGACAAAAGTTGTAGATCCAGTCTGCACATATAAGATAGCAAAATTCATACAGTATCATTCTGTATAAAAATTCCATTCCTTTCAGTTAGTATCACTTCACTGCCTAGCTTTCTTCTCTGTCTAACCAATGGAAGTAGTACATTCTGCTCCTTCTGATAGCACGTTTTGGGTATGTGATCCATTTTTATTGGATCAAACTTCAAGGGGGTTCAGAAATAGATTTGATGCAGAATGTTAAGTTGCTGAACCAGTACATAATACTCTGATTTTATTGTACTCGAGGTATTGCTTACCTATTATTGATATCTATGAACAAAAGGAAAAGAAAAATGAGTTGTTTTTACCTCTCAAGCTGTCCATATGTTGAAACAGATATATCTGTGCCTCTTTGTAATTTCCATCCTCGACAGCTCTGATATTGAGTGCTGTTGTGTCAAGTTTGTTTAATATCTTAGGACTTAAGTTTTTTTAAATAGAATTTTGACAGATCACTTGGACACAGTGCCTCTTAGAGGTTCTTCATTTAGGAGCCCTAAATTTCCAATTTTTAGTTTGAGGATATTTTTCTTTGTGACCGGTTATTTTTGTTGTAAATGGTGTATAGAAACTTCAAATTTTCCCTGTTTCATAATTGGCTGATACTAACTTGTGAAACTTATGTGGCACCTGAAATTGAATTAAAGAAAAACGGACAAATCTAAAGCACTGCGGTGTCTTTACATACTGTCATAATTAAATTTCTTAGAGGCTTTGACTTCTGGGTAGGGAGTATTGAGATGGGACATTTCTTTGCCCTGCAAATCCAAACTAGAAAAAAACTGAGCTGGAGCATTGGATCTTTCCTTCCAGGGTGGCTGGGTTCTGTGGGAATCAAATTGGAAGAATTGGCATGAGAATGAAGGATGGTCTAATAAGTGCACTAGCATTCTGTTGAAGTTTAATTAAAAAGAATAAAGCAGAAACTATCGCTTGACCCTCATGCCCTCTCATTCCCCTTCTCCCACACAATTCCCATGTACCATCCATTTGACCTCTTGCTCACTACATGCCATCCTTCCCTTTCTACCTTCATGTCCAGTTTTGCCCCACTACCAAGTTCCAATGGCCCTGTTACAGTCTCACAGTCTCTTTGCCAATTTAATGTCAACTCATCCCAACCCATGACCTCACCTACCATCCTTAGTTTTACAAACTAGTATACTCCATTCACAGACTTTAGAACCTGTGCAGAGATCAAATAAAATATTGGTCCATTGAAGAAAGTTCCAAGTGTGCATTGCAGACTTCACTATATTGAAAAACATTTCTGCTTTAAAAAATGATTCAAGTGTATATAACATTTATAAGCGAAAGGCTTATAAAACAAACATTTCATTCAAGTGCTGCAAGCATTAGAATTCATCGCTGCACATAAAACTACTCGTAGCTATTCATCAAAGTGTAAAGTAGAAGGCACCTCACTGAGAAAATGGATGCTTATGAATTCAAAGGAGCTGTCCACTACTGGGACTCCTTAGGCTTATGTCAACGTGTAAAGTGAAGTGACAAGCAATTTTTTTTTGAACTCCAGACTTTCTTTCAATGATTTAAATGGTTGGATCTTTCATTGCTTTGACAGGTGCTTTTTAATAGTTTAACACGTCAATTGATTGTTGGAATTAACTTGAGAGTTTTTAAGTTCATACAGTTTTACACAAACTTATTCTTTCTTTTAACAGTTCAAAAGGGCACCTTATCTTTGCAAAGGGCAGTTTTGCCTCTTCCAAAGTTGTCCCATGCCAAGATTTAGAGGTGCCATATCTTTGCAAAGGTCTATCTGAATGAACACATCAGGGGGAAAATAATTTTTTTTCAACGGTTCTTGAGGGTCAGTTTTGATTTTAAGGGATGACTGTCTGATTTGCAGGGGATCCTTTTTCATTCTCTCAGATTCTTTTATTAGATGATGCAGTTACATTGCCATCTATCTTTGTGTTGAAGTATGAATTAATTGAACTTTCACACATCAGAATGAGAGGAATTCATTAATATTTTCAATTATCGACCCTGTATTAAAATTGAAACCATAGCACACGAGGAAAGCATTAATTTCTGAGAGAGCACCACATTTAAATTGGCACAAGCCAACAGGCATATTTTAGCAAAATATTTTCCAGAATAGAATGGAAATTCATTGTCACATGTACTTTTGCATGAAAAATACTGTGAAAAGCTTTAAAAGTCACCCACCACAGTGCCTACATCAATGACAAGAGTAATTCATAATAAAAAAAAGTAAAATTCAGCCGAAGTTCACCACAGTTCAGTTAATGGGCTCGAGGGAAGTTGATTTAGGAATGACGAAATACCCTGAAATTGCAGCCGAGATGAGACTGCCATGTGGGTCACTGGATAATAATCTGGAACCTTTGCCAAGGAAGACCGCCATTCCAAACTGAGATTACCTGCTGCACTGCTGGAATACCTGAATGCTGAAGACAAAGAAGACGTCCATTTGAGTACAAGACTGCCATGAAGGGAGAAGACTGCCATATAGGGAGACGGCCATGCTAGGCTGAGACTGCTTTTCTCTTCCTTCAGGCACCCGGGCCTAACTACGGACCTGGAGCCTCAGCCAAGCCTGCAAGTCCAACCTGGGGGAGTCTGCCTTCTGCGCATAAAATACCATCTCACTAAACACACCTTCCAGATTGGTGTGGTCACAAAAAATACCTTTCTTTTGCATGTTCACAAAACTGGAATATTTCAACCAGGTAATTACTACCCATCTTACTGTATCTTAGATCTCAATCTCCAATTTAAATTGACAGTGTGCATTAAAACAGCATCCACTAAATTTTCATCATATAAATCCTGAACATGCGCAGTCTTAAATTAGAAATTCTGTATTTATTTGCATGTAATTCATCACCTCATTTAAAACTTCGAGCTGAGTGTCATTTTGTTGATACGTTGGGACTGTTCGCTTTTCTTTGTAGTCTCCCTTGCTTCTCCACTATGCAACCTCCTCTTTCCCTCTCTTCCCTTGTGACCTTCTTCTTTGTTTCTGACTTGAAACCTCCCTCTCTCTCCAACACACTTGCAGTATTCCCTTCTCTGAATATCTTTGCAGACTCCCCATCTTTTCCATAAACTTATAGCTACTCTCCCATCCGTCCTTTTACAGAAACATAGAAAATAGGAGCAGGAGTAGATCATTCTACCCTTCAAGCCTGCTGTGCTATTCAACATGCCTCATTCTTTCTCCTGCCCCTTTTTCAACTCTCTGAATCCGCACATCCACTTTGTGGTCTCCCAGAGACCCTCCAGCCCTTATCTCTTGCAGTTTCCTTGTTATCCCCAAGCCCACACCTCTTGAAACCTCCTCCTATTTTCACCCATCTATCACTCCTTGTAGCTTCATCCTATGTCAGTCCATCCCATATCTGTTAAAACCTTCTGATTCCATCCGTTGAGTTTGCTGTGCTATTCAATGGTTGATTTAATGATCTTCAACTCCACTTTCTTGCCCTTTCCCCATAACTAATGATTCTCTCACTGATCAAAAATTTGATTTGATTTATTGTCACATGCACTGAGATACTGAAAAGTACTGTTTTGCATGCTAACAAGATAAATCTTACCTTATATTGGTACATCAATGTAAGAGAACAGAATGCAGAACATAGTGTTACAGCTACAGAGCTGAGAGTATGCCCTCTCATCCCAGACATTCCTACAAGGGGAAACAACCTTTTCAGATCTAACATGTCAAGAAGCCTAAGAATCTTGTATATTTTAATAAGGTCACCTTTCTTGTAAATTTCAATGACTACAGGCTCAACCTATTCAACCTGTCCTCTTAAGATGATCCAACAATACCTGGGATTGGGCAAGTGAACTTTCTGTGGACTACTTCCAATGCCAGTACATCTTTCCTTGGATAAGGGGATAAGGGGACCAAAATTGTTCACCATATTCCAGCTGGTATCTTGTATAATTTTAGGAAGCCTGCCTGATATTTATGTCCCGTTCCCTTTGAAATAAAGGCCAGTATTGCATTTGCCATCCCTATTACTTGCTGAACTTGTATGCTAGATGTTTGTGATTTGTGCACAATGACACCTCTATACTGTGACTTTCTGCAGTCTTTCTCTCTTTAAATAATATTCTGCTCCTCTATTTTTCCTGAAAAAGTACATAATTTCACATTTCCCCCATTATATTCCATCTGCCAAGTTTTGCCACTTACTTGTTTATATCCCTCTAGACTATTTGAGTCATCCTCAGTATTTGCTTTCTACTCTATTATTGTCATCTGAAAGCTTGACTATAGTATGTGCATTTTCTTTATCCAATTAATATTTATAATGAATATATATTGTAAATAATAGTGACTCCTTCACTGATCACCACCAGTTTATAGGTTGTCATAAAAAAAATTCTGTTATCTATTAGTTACCTAATCCTCTAATTAGCCATGCTAATGTATTATCTCCAACACCATGGGGTCTTATCTTAAGTGGCCTAACATATGGTACCTTATTAAATTTCTTCTGAAAATCCGAACATATCGTATTCACTGGCTCCCCTTTATCTATCCCATTTGTTCCTTTCTCAAAGATTCCTAGTAAATTTATCAGGCATGGGTTCCCCTTAGTGAGGCCATGCTGTCTCTGCTTGATGATATTATGTGTTTCTAAATGCTCTGCTATTACATCCTTTATAATAGACTCTAAAATTAACATTTTCCCAATAATAGATGTTAAGCTAACTGGCCTATAGTTACCTTTTTTTTTGCCTGTGACCCTTTGAGTAGCAAGCATGGAAGAGAAACAGCCAGTAATTGGATGAGCAGCTGCTCACCATTTTCTTCCATTTGCTTTAAGACTGAATTTTCAGATAATTTTGGGGACATTGATCTGCTTACTGCCATATCTGTTTTCAGTGCTGGAATACATGAGATTCAGACCTGTTCTGACAGTTGTAAGCTGTACACTTTTGGCTTTGTGCTCACTGGAGGCAGGTGATAAGTACTGAAAAAAAGTCAGACTAGACATAGAATATTATCTATTTGTCTCCACAGACCTGCTAAGTTTCTCCAGAGAGCTCTTTTGTTTCTCATCTTATATGTTTCAATGAGATCACCTTTCATTCTTCTAAATTTCAAAAGGTCCCAACCTTTCCCTATTAAGAGCCTTCCTGAATATCTGCTGCTACGTTCTGGTTTTCTGTGTTTCATGTATATTCCTTTGTTTTGTAGCTTTCTACAGTTTATTTTTTCAATTTAAACAATATTCTATTCTTTAGTCTCCCTTCCAAAATGAACAACTTCACATTTTACCACGATACTCCATTTGCCAACTTTTTGCCCACTTACCTAATATATCAACAACTCTGTAAAGATTTGAAGGAGCATCTCATGAATAATGTGACTTCAGAGAAGAAAAATACTAAAAAGATACTTCTAGTGAATTTTTACCATTTGATTCATGATCTCAACTAAAATTAATACCTTAATTTAATTTAAACTTCTGTTTAACATTGCTGTGTATGCTTCATTTAATTGCACTTACCTGAAACTCAAACGTTTGCTTTGCAGCTGGAACAATATCTGGAGAGGAAGTACCTATAATCGCAAAAGCAAACATTAAAGAGTACAGAGATGGCTTTTCTTATGAGAAGTTCAATTTTCGCAACAATCCAAATATCACATTTTACGTATATGTTAGCAACTTTAGTTGGCCTATCAAAATACAGGTGAGTGAACTTTGAAAAGGTAGAGTTATAAATCTTCAATGTCTACTTAAACTAGATGTGAATTAATCGATTCACCCATAAATTGAGTTACCTTATCAAATAAAGCATTCTAAATACTGTAAGTTATGCTTTAACTTAGTTATTATAAAAATGGGATTTTCATCATATGTTGCAAACCTGTGAATATTCATTATACATGTCATGAAATTAATGAAGTGCAAAGTTGCAATAAAAGAATTAAGGAATTATTAAACAACAGTTTTATTCCTTCAGTTATCTTTTACTTAGAAATTAGTGCCATATCTAGTTATTCACTGCATTGACTTGTCTTATTGTGTTCCCTGTGAGTATTACTTGTGTTCAGCTGAGTTGTGAATGCAAATCCACTGTTTTGTTAGGATGAGTGGCAAGGGAACTTCTATTTGATGATATTGATAATTGCAATAATATTTGCAGAATATGGCTTTATAATTTAAAGCATTAAGTTGCTAAATGGGCATATGGACTCCTATGTCCACATTTGTACAATGTAGCTTAATTATTGGTTTGTTGCTCTGTAATACCAAATTATGACTTGAAGTAAGCTGTTTAAATGCCTGGTGGAATTGAATAAACTGAAGAATTGCCATAATTTATTAATGAGGTAACACAAGTTTGGTTACTTTGACTTGAACAAATCATAAAGCAATGCTTGAAAACAATTATATAGTTTAATATAGTGTGGAGGTTCTGTAATGTTTCAGATGACATTTTTGCTGATGCATATGAAGCCATATCTGGAATCATTTATTTATAAATTTATCACAGCAAAGGCTTGTGTCTTTTGTTGTGTGGAAAACACTAGGCAAAGGACATTGTGTTGCTAAAACAATAAATAAACGTCAGAGGCATGATGGTGAGGTGATTTTGCTCCTGGATTAATAATCTAGAAGTTTCGACAGAGAATGAGTTTCAATCCTGCCGCATCTGTTTGAGAATTTGAACTCAGTTTTCTAAATGTTTAGACATAAAAACTGTTATAAATAAGCCTGACTGAAGCTTTCAGAACACATTTTAAAAATCCGATTGGTTCACTGATCTCTTTAAGGAATGAAATTGCCTATGCTCAGTTAGTCTGGTTTATGTGCTACAATGTGGTCGACTCTTAACAGCTTGCTGAAGTGCTCGAGCCATCCATTCACTGACTAGCAATAACAAGGAAGTAAGTCAGGATGAGTGCTCATCATCATTACCTTGGGCAGAGAACTTGAGCTTGAGCAGTAAATTACCATTCACAGCCTGAGAATAATGTGTTAAAATGTATAAAATGGTACACATCTAGTGCAGGATAACTCCTGAAGTTTTATTCTGCAGGTAAATAGAACTACTGATAATCTATAACATTATCAAAAAAGTGGGACCATATTAGGCCAGACGACTGGACTGTTAACCCTAAACCCCCTTCATGATAGAACTATTATTTTCAACTTGCAAATTGTAAATTACATAACAATTTACATGCTTTGAGAGACATTAAAAAAATTACAGTATGTTGAACCATGTTAAATTGGACTTCCACTACACTTTAAAAAAATTTCAAGAATGTCTTAATTAAATCTAGTGGCCAATTAAAATCTCAAACTTACACATGGAAAATATGTACAGACATCCCAGCAGTGGTTAGGACCAGGGGCGCAAGATGTACCAGGAAATAAATAGGGCATGTTAGAAAGGCAAGGTCACGGTGATCATGGGGGACTTCAATACGCAAATGGACTGGGTGAATAATGTTGCCAATGGATCCAAAGAGAGGGAATTCATGGAATGTTTACTGGATGGCTTTTTGGAACAGCTTGTGATGGAGCCCACAAGGGAGCAGGCTATCCTGGACTTAGTGCTATGAAATGATCCAGACTTTATAAAAGATCTTAAAGTAAGGGTACACTTAGGAGTCAGCGATCATAATATGGTAGAGTTCAGTTTGCAGTTTGAAAGAGAGAAGGCAAAATCAGATGTAATGGTGTTACAGCTAAATATAGGTAATTACAAGGGCATGAGAGAGGAACTGATGAAAATCGACTGGAAGCAGAGCCTAATGAGGAAGACAGTAGAGCAACAATGGCAGGAGTTTCTGGGTGTAATTGAGGTCACAGTACGGAGGTTTATCCCCCCAAAAAAGAAAGATTACCGGGGAGGGGGGCGGTCAGGAAATGTATTATAGTAAAAGAGAGACCCTATAAAGTGGTCAAGAGCACTGAGACATCAGAAGATTGGGAAGACTACAGAAACAAAAAGAGGGTAATGAAGAGACTGGGACTGCTGCAGTAGTCCGATGTGAATGAATTTGCATAATTCTGAGACGATGCATTGGCAGTTCTACCATTATTGGCAAAGACAATAAATATGCATTTCTAAACTTCATCCATTGCAGTGATTTAGCTACCTTTCCACAATAACTTAATATTGTCATCATGGTATCATTAGTACCATCAAGTAGTTTATTTCCCAAAATGCCATTTGCTGTGATTACTATCAGTGTTTTTAGTCTTAGAAAGATGCCAGATGGTATCTCTGATGCAATGTAAAGGGGATAGGGTTATTATCAATGAAATAAACTATTGGATGATATCACCAATTTTTCATACTTTAATGCAAATTAGCTTGAAAATATATTGGCTATTTTGTATATGCAGAAATAAAAATAATTTGGGTTAGGATAATATATTAATTATATTAATATATTAGGATTATATTAATCGATACTCTTCTGACTCTGCCTGGGCAGATTTCAATTCTAAAATATTCATTTTTGTTTAACGTACTTTAGTGTTTACTCCTTGTGGAATCACGAACTTGAACACTTCACAAAGTGCCTGTTCTTTATTTGCTTATCGGAATGAGCAACGGACACAATACTGTCAATGAGTATAGTATGAGAAAAAGTCAGTGCACGAGGAGAGGTTGAGTGGCTTGGGCCTGAATTCATTGAAGTTTAGAAAAATGAGAGGTGACCTTATTGAAATGAATAAGATTCTTAGGGGACTTGACTTGGTAGATGCTGAGAGGTTTTTTTGCGTTTGTGGGACCAGGGGACATATTTCAGAATGGTCACCCCTTGAAGATAGAAATGCAGATTTTCTTCCCTCAGTGCAGAGTAAACCTGTGGATTTGTTTACTACAGAGCACTATAGAGGCTTGTGTTAAGTATCTTCAAGTCTGAGATCGATGGACTTTTAGACATAAGGGGATCGTATTTTACGGGGAAAAGACTGAAAAGTGTAATAGAGAATTACCAGATCAGCCAAGATCTCATTGAATGATGAGCAGACTTGGTGGTCTAAACGGCCTAATTCTGCATCTAAATTTCTTAGGCTTGTTTACACAATCAGCAGAGCAGTTGCGTTTTATAGGAGCATGTGTTAGACATAATGTTGTGGACTGTGTATCATTCTGACCTGCCATATTTTTAATTGGAGCTCCTTCCAATGAACCTTAGTTACACTCGTTTTTATATGACATGAAACTGAGTTGTAATTTAAGTTGCTGAAAATGTGTTGCTGGAAAAGCGCAGCAGGTCAGGCAGCATCCAAGGAATGCCTGACCTGCTGCGCTTTTCCAGCAACACATTTTCAGCTCTGATCTCCATCATCTGCAGTCCTCACTTTCTTTTTGTAATTTAAGTTGACCAAATTTCTAACAAAATGCAGAAGCTTTCCATCTTTCTCTCTCCAAGATGCTATAAATATCTTGTCATGAATGATCTGGATTTTAAGCACCCTGATTTAGTCTACAGAGAAGCTTTAACTTTTTGCTGAATTATTTTATTAGGGTTGTATATAGTGGTGAGACTGAGGTGTATTGTATCAACTTCAAATAATATGTGTTAAACTATTAAGTTGTTATCAATGCATATCCTTTATTAATATTTTTGATGACTTGAGCCTATAGGATTGCGAAAATTGGTTTATTTGACGTACTAAGAAGAAACATGAGCTTTTTTTTCATGCATTTATTTAAAAAATGGAATTTCATGACATAAGCTAACTAAGTGGGCTTAAAAAGACACGAGTTTGTGGTGATTCAGAGTTGTAGTGATTTGATATTGATTCGCAGGTCAGTTGGGGTGAAACCTGTAAAGAGATAAGATCCCCACTGAGAATCTGCACCATTCAGCAAGAACTGAAAACAGGAATAGCATCTTTCCTCTCAAAATTTTCTCAAAGAAGTTCATCCTTTCTTTTTTGCTAATATATTTATTAGCAATTTTTTTTAACTTTACAAACATATAAAATTATTGAAAAATACAATCAATAACAAATATCAGTATAATAAATAAAAAACACAAATTACAATACAACTACTGTCTACTAACTACTAACCTAGTGTATAATGCAAAACAAACTGTGGAAAGTAGACCAAAAAAAAAGAAAGAAAGGCAAAAAGCAACCACAAAATGCAGAACAGCTATGCTCGGCGAAAAGCTCCCAAACAAAGGAACGGGAGCATTGTAAATATACCCGTATTAACTCAGGAGACCCCCTCCAGGGCCCAGGACTTGACAAATCTAACCATCCTGGTTAAACAAATACCCTAGTTAAGATAACTGACAAATCTATATCTAAATAACTCAAGTAGGGCTGCTATGTCTTATAAAAATGGTCTGTTGTGTGGTGCACTATGTTTGTAAAACAGTCCAAGGGAATGTGCTCCATAATTAATTTCTGCCATCCCAGCACGCCCGGTGGGTTCTCAGACACCCAATTCATCAGAATATTCTTCCGTGCACAATATGCGAGAATATTAAATAGATTCTTCCCATGCCCGTCTAAAGATGGTAAATTTGGTAGACCTAAGAGGAGAGATATCGGGTCTACTTTGACTTTATTCCTCAACACCCTCCCTATCTCTCCCGCCACAGTGCTCCAATAAACACGGAGCCTGTGGCATGTCCAGAAGCAATGGATAAAAGTACCTACACTTATTTTACATTTTGGGCACACTGAAAGAAGTTCATTCTTAATGCTTTGGCTGCCAAGTCTGTGTTTATACAGGTGACACAATGGCTCAGGGGTTAGCACTGCTGCCTCACAGTGCCAGAGACCGGAATTCGATTCCACTCTCTGGTGACTGTGTGGAGTTTGCACTCTCCCTGTGTCTGCGTGGATTCCTCCGGGTACACCAGTTTCCTCTCTCAGTCCAAAGATATCCTGGTTAGGTGGATTGTGCAATTTAGCCAGCCAGTGTCTAGAGATGTGCAGGCTGGATGGATTAGTCATGGGAAATGCATGATTGTAAAGGGCAGGTCTGGGTGGGATGCTGTTCACAGGATTGGAGTGAACTTGATGGACCAAAAGGCCTGCTTCCACAGTGTAGAGGTTTTGAAGTATTTGGAAGTCCATCTTCGTTTATCAGTAAACGAAGTTGATATCACCTGATGAAAGAGCGTCGCTCCGAAAGCTAGTGTGCTTCCAATTAAACCTGTTGGACTATAACCTAGTGTTGTGTGATTTTTAACTATGTAGAACTTAGTTCTTCATTAAGTGTGCATGCAAATATCACCTGCAAATTGAAATCTAAGACTGAGGGTGAATTGGTTTTGAGTTTGCATTGAAGGCAGTCTCAGCTGAAGTTTCCCTCCCTTTCTCTGTAGAATATTTCCACACATACAGCTAATTAACTGCACGTGAAGTGCAGTATTGCAGGAAGGAAAATGGAGAAGAGAGCTGGTGCAATGACGGCACTGTTTATCCCATTGTTGAGGACAGATAGCAGTGACCTCATGACTGTGGCTAAAGATATTGGTAGTTCAGTTTGCATAGATGTTTTGTAAACAATTGAAGTATTAACTGTGTTATAAACTTGAAGTTCTAATACAAGTAAATTATGGAGAATAATAATAGACTCATTGTTTTGAAATATAAAGGACTGTGGGGATCAATGCAAATGTTTGTTATTTTTTAAAAGCTCAATAGAAAAGGATAGCTATTTTAGCTTGTTCCTTGTGACATTCTTTGTGACTGATCAGTTTGTATTTACAAGAGAAACTAATTTGAAATTGTCTCAATTTAGTCAAATGTAATGTTCAATTTTCTTTGCTGGAAATAACTTGCAGGAGAACAGGTGTGCAGAAATAATGATGTAGCTCAGCACACAGATGTGAAACATGTAGTAAATTGTAAAGAATCTTGGAATGAGTCCATCTTTAAAATAAAGACAATTTATTGCATGAGATTCTACTTGCTGGACCAGAAACCAAACTGTGTAATGAAATTTTGCTAGCTTAGCTATCAACATCAGAGGTATCCTTTGAAATCATTCACCAATCATAGTTGAGGTCAGTTGTATTTTCAACAGTACCTTGTATTTTTAAGTAACACCTATAATTTGAGTTATCCCAAGCTGTTATAAAGTAAACTTTCACACTGAGCTCCATTATGTAATATTTGGACAGACGTCCAATGGCTGACTCAGGTAGCTTTTAAGGAGCAACTTAAAGGAGAAGGCTAGATAAAATGGCAGAGGGCTTTCAGGAGGGAATTTCAAAGCTTAGGGTCTTGGCAGCTGAAGGGGGCAAATGCTAATGGTGAAATGTTTAAATTTTTGTATGGTTGTGAGGTCAGATTTAGAGAATATTTTGGAGGATTGTGGTAATAAAGAAGATGGTACAGATAGAAAGAATGAAGCCATGGAGGAATTTGAAAGCATTGACCAGAATAGCAATGTATCTTAATCTGGAGCCACTGTTGATCAACAGGCATAGATATGATGGATAATGGGGCTTGGTATGGGACAAGGCATGGACAGGGACTGCAGGGTTTGAATTGTCTAATTGACAGTTTTATATGACATTGCTTAATGTATTTTTTTGAAATCATTTTTAAACGACTGGGAAAGACAGACATTTATAGTATCATATAATTCATGGCGATATTTTTAAATCTTTTGATTTGGAACATTGCCTTTTTAAACAAGTTATTGTTGTATACGTCTCCTTGAATATGAACAAAGAGGTGTGCTTGACCAAAAACCTGACTTTGTAGAAATCATTGGTTATGGATTGTATGAACAAAATTGTGAATATCTTCAGGGAATCATGGAAACTTACACCATAAAAAGAGGCCATTTGGCTCTTATGCCTGTACTAACTCCGTGAAAGAGCAGTCTGCTTGCCCAGATCCCCTTTTTGGTCCAAGATCCTGTGTGTTCTTCATCCTCAATTACCTGTTCAATTCCCCATTAAAGTCATTCATGAAATATGCAATCAGTCTCTTTTAGAAGTAGAGCATTTCAAATCCCAACAATTCTTGAGTGAAGAAAAAGTTTGCCTCACCTGTCCTTTTGGATCCTTCTGTGATTTTGAATCCATTACCTCTTGTTAATGTTCCACTTACTTTCAGGATATTTTTCCTCTTTGTCCTATCAATATTTTTCATCATATTGAAAACTTCGTGTCTTAATCTGTCTCCCAAGGAGAAAAGTCCTAACATTTTCAATCTCTAATCGTTGATAACATCCTTATATATCTCTTCTTTATCCTTTTTATGCCCTTACATCTCACTTTTAAGTGTGGTGCCTGGATTTTATTGTTAAAACTCTACATGAGACCTATCAGTCATTTTATAAAAAGCTTTTTTTTAATTAACTCATGCCTTCAGTGTAGATGTGAGTGGAAGGTAAATGTAGAAAGATTTTGAGATAATTGGTTTGCCTTATAGATTAACACAGTTGTTTCCATTTACGAATATGGGAACTTAATCCTCAGCATAAATGATGAAAAGCTGATATAATGGACAAATGAATGCAGAAAAGCATGGGAATAGGAGTAGCTCATTCAACCTGTTGAGCCTGCTCTGCCATTCAATGACGACATCATTGATCATCTCCTGCAAGATGATTTTCATTATCATCTTAACTTACATTATCTCCATATCCCTTGATGTCAACAGTCTCTAGAAGTCTGTTAATTCTGAATTAAGCAATATGTCATGAATACGCTCAATGATTGATCTTGCACATTCCTAGGATTCACCACCTTCTGAGTTAAAACATTCCTCCTTTTCTCAGAATAAAGGTTATGCCATTTAAGACTGAATTTATGCCCCTGGTTCTAGATTCACCAGCCAGGGGAAGCATTTGCATCTATCCACTCATGGACTGTTAGAATTTTCAGAGTTTCACTGCAATAACCTCTCATTCTTGGAGTCTCTAGACAGCATAAGACAATCCTTCATCCCAGGAATTTGTCTGGTGAATCTTCATTGCACTCCCTCAATGACCAATGTCCTTTCTTAGATAAGGATACCAAATAGCACATAATAACTAGATACAATCTCTAGGCTTTAATAATTAGGCTTTAATACCATAGCAAGGCATCTTCTATATTCAAATCTTCTTGCGATAAATGTCATACCTTTTGCTATCCTAATTGTTTGCAGCACTTGTATGTTAGCTTTTAGTGATTCATCAACAAGAACACTCAGGTTCTTTTGGATAGCAGTACTTCCCAATCTCTCATCATTTAAGAAATGTTCTGTCTTTGTTTATTTTTCTCTCAAAGTAGATAACTTTAAACTTATTCATACTGTATTACATCTCCCATGTTCTTGCCCATTCTCAACCTGCCCAAGTTCCTCTGACGTTTCCATGCATTCTCCTCACAACTGAAATTCTTATTCCTTTTTTTTATCATCAGAAAATTTGGAAATGTTGTTATTAACCAGAAATAATGTCATCTGGGACTTGAATTTGACCTTCAGCATAGACATTATAAGTCTCTAAGGGAAACTAATATTCCTAGACCAGCCAGCCAACTCCTCATAAATCAGCTGGAGTAGATTTTGGGGCCGCTTGTTTCCTGTTATACATTTAGTCATGCATGACAACAGTATATCTTCTATTCAGTCTTCAGTCTTGTAGTGCCAGTGTTGATCACTGACATATTCATTTTCACTTCCTGGATAAATTATACTGATTTTTTTTATAAAGAGCTGAACAGTATTTTGTAATCCAGCAAACTGCACTTAATGAGTTTTTATTAGAGTTTCGAACACCAAGTTACTTATTTACTCTCAGAATTGACATAATTAAATTGAACATATTTTATAGAGCAATTGACTTCGTTCCATATATTTTAACCTAGTCTATAGCAAGGTACATGAATCTAATGCTGATATTTTTGTCTCAATTTAATGAAGTTAAGTTGAGACTTCATGCCATGAATAGCTAAATAAACCGTGAGCTTAGTTATTTCTACTTAGTTGGTATCTAAGTACATACATAATTTAAACAGCAGTTTCCAATCTGATTTTATAAATTACAATGTTCATTACATTACATTTTACACTTTAAATGTAAAGTACAATCACTTTTTGTGAAAATGTGCAAATCATGTTTATATTATGCCTGTTTGGTTTTGTTAGTTACTGGATTGGCTTAATAGAAGAGAGAGACCAGAATAGCCTAAAATAAAGCAAAACTGTGGATGCTGAAGACCTGACACTGTAGTGATTGGAAGCAGGTGGGTCTCATTGACTGAGATTCTTGGTTGGTGTCATTAACCTGGACTAATCAGGATGCCCTGGCTGACCAATATCAACAGGGGATAGTCACACCTGCACACACACAACATGGGTGCGGAGGGAATAAATAAGCACTACTGCAGTTAGGCAGTAGTGTGGGGAAAACAAGTTAAAAAAAAAAGTGTCAAACGTTCTGCAAAGAAAAAAAGAGAGGAAAAAAATCAACAGGGAATTGTCACACCTGTACACACACAACATGAGTGCAGGGGAAAAATAAGCACTACCGCAGTTAGGTAGTAGTGTTGGGTTAAGAAAAATGTGAAAGAAAAACATTTTAAAAAGGAAAAACACAAAAAAAGCATGAGTGTCAGAGAATCTATTCACTCTGACTGAGAAAAAAAGAAAAAAAATCAACAGGGGATAGTCACACCTGCACACACACAACATGGGTGCTGGGGAAAAATAAGCACTACCGCAGTTGGGCGGAAGTGTGAAATAAAAAGAAGGAGTGTCAGACATCTGAGAGCTGGCTCTGAGGGAGCTGGATCAGTGTCAAAGGCTCTCCACATGCAAATAAAGGGTGACTTGGTGACAGGATAAAAAGTCAACAGGGGATAGTCTCCTCATTCTAGGGACTGGCATTGAGGAGACTGGTCAGAGTTCACATAAATAAAAAAGCAAAAATAAATAGGTGGGCCAGACAAGCTGTTCACTCTGAGAGCTGGCTCTGAGGGAGCTGGGACAATGTCAAGAACTCTGCACATATAAACCACAAGAGACAAGTCATGCTGAGAGAGTTTGAGCAGCTTGTGGGTAGAAGAAAAAAAATCAACAGGGAATTCAAAATCCCCTCCATCCAGGGACTGACTCCAAGCCGGCTGGCTGGCTAGTGAGAACTTTGCACATGTAAATAAAGGGTGACTTGGTGATGGGATTCTGGCTTCGATGCAGTTATTTCAGTAGTGATGGGAGAAAACAATACGTTCCTGAAGAACGTTTTCTTGCAATAGTCATCTTTCAGTTGAGGCAAGTATTTATAGCATCATGCCTTTATTTGGGAAGCCTGACTCATTTGATCCTGCTGCTGAAGAATGGGCCCAGTTTGCGGAAAGAATGTAGTAATTTTTCCGGGTAAATGACATTGGGCCAGATGAAAAGCCATGAGTAATCCTTCTGACTGCTTGCAGACCAATAGCATTTTTGGTTGTAAGGGGCTTAACTTTCCCAGAGGCACCAATCACTAAAACCTTCCAAAAGTTGATAGATTTGGTTAAGGAATATTATGACCCCAAGCGTTGTCTAATTCTGAGGTGCTATTGGTTTTATTTGGCTGTTCAAGAGCTGGGGTAATCTGTATCAGGATTTTTGATGAGGTTTAGCTGACTGGTAGAGGCATGTGATTTTGGTTCACCCTGAATGAGATGCTGAGAGACCGTTTGGGATTAATGACATAACCAGGCAAAAGTTCTTACCAGCTGAAGCCCGAGTGGACTTCAAACAGGCACTTCAACTGGCTTTGTCATTAAAAAATGTGGCAAGTGAGACCATGGGAGCTACAGGGCATCCCAATGGAAGTGGGGACCCCCACCTGTCCAACTCAGCTTGGGGAACACCACTTGAGTTTAGGCAATCACAGAGCCTCACACAGCATATCCTGAGCAGAGGGACCGTAGCACAACCACACAACAAAATAGCCTCGGCAAAGTAGCTTAAAATGTTCTTCAGGATCTGGTCTGGCAAGCAATTGTAGTTGCTACCAGCATGTGAACTTGACAGCAAAGGAGTCCTACAAGGCCTGACTTGATTAAGGAGAGAGCACACCCTGAAAAGTCCCCCTACATGTGGGTTGGAACAATTACATTGCATAGCAACATCCTATTCAGAATGATTAAAATTAATGTTTGGTTAAATAGTCACTCAGTTCTCATGGAGGTGAATACCAGCTCAGCTATATCTGTGGTTACAGAACCTGTCTTTAATAAGATTCGCTCTGAACTCCTATCCTTAAGTATGGGGAAGACCTCAGCCAACATACACGGGGGAACCATTGCAGACTAAGGGTATGACTTTGATACCAATCTCATATGAGAAGGAGTTGGCGCTGTTACCTGTGATGGTAGTTAGAGGCTTGGGCCCAAACCTTTTGGGTGAAATTGGTTGAGGAAGTTTCACCTTGATTGGCTCAACATTTTTTCAATTAGAAGATGACCGCCCCAGTGAAGTCCTAGTGAAATACTCAGCTGTTTTTCAGAAAGGGCTGTGGACTATGGAAGGGGCCTGAATGCAATTCTGTGAATTTACCAGACCTGCCAGGTGCCATTTGCCTTGCAGGTGAAAGCAGAAGCAAAAATCAGGAGGCTGAAGTGAAGGAATCAATAAAACAATGCAGTTTGCAGAATGGGCAGCACCTGTCATGCCAATTGTGAAGCCTGACAACTAGGCTCATGTTTGTGGGGATTTTAAGCAAGTGGTAAACCACTTCTTGTAGCTGGAAAAATACTTAATCCCTTGAAGAGAGGACTTATATGCAAAATTGGCACTGGGATTCATCCTGCACGAAGCTGGACATGAGCCATGCCATTCTGTAATTATTGAGAGAAAGTGAGGGCTGCAGATGCTGGAGATCAGAGCTGAAAATGTGTGGCTGGAAAAGCTGACCTGCTGCGCTTTTCCAGCAACACATTTTCAGCTCATTCTGTAATTATGACTAGATGAGGAGTCCCAGAAGTACTCCACAAATAATACCTGTAATGGTTTGTACCAATATGTGAATCTGTCATTTGGGGTATCATTAGCCTGCACCAGCGGACTATGGAAACCATTTTACAAGGGCTGACCCAGGTTGCCATTTATCTAAATGACATGTTAATTGGGAAGACCAGTAAAAGAGCACTTGGAGAACTTGGACGTAGTGCTTAAACATTTCTCCCTACCCCTTAGAAGGGAAAATGTGTTTTCCAGGCACCCAAGTGACTGACCTGGGTTACAGAGTCGACAAAACCAGATTACAGCCATTGGAAGATAACGAGAGGGCGATCAAAGGTGCCCTGGCTCCAATGTCTGTACTGGAGCATATGTCTTTCCTTGGGTTAGTGAATTATTACAGAAAATTCATATGCCACCAGGCCTCCATCTTGGCACTTTTACACCTGCTATTGAAAAAGGGTCAGCCTTGGAAATGGTCACATAGCCAAGAAGTAGTCTTTAGGAAAGTGAAGCAACTATCGTCATCTGAAGTGTTGCCCCACTACAATCCGAAAATGAGAGGTGATGCTGACATGCAATGCCTCTCTGCACAATATCAGGGCAGTGTTGGCTCACAGGTTGTCCAAACGAGAGGAATGGTCATTAGCGTATGCTAACCAGACTTCTGCTGATGTCGAATGCAAATATGCCCAGATAGGGAAGGAAGATTTGACGGTCATCTTTGGTGTGAGAAAGTAACATCACAAATCCCTGTAAGAAGAAACACAGGGCAGTGTCACCTACAGCTTCTGGTCAAATTCAGCTAGGAGCCCTTATTCTCATAGCGTATAAGTACAAGTTGAATCACAATCCAGGAGGTCGAGTGCTTAATGCGAATGCCTTGAGCTGCCTCCCATTGGCAGATACTCCAATGGTAGTACCTTCCCGGAAGAGTCAGTTCTTGTTTTGGACTTTCTGGACACCCTCCAATTACCACTGACAATACCTGACCCTGGACACACAAAGATTCTGCCTTGGCAACATTTTAAAAAATTGGTAGTATTGGGGCAAACAGAAGTGTCATCACAACGAGGATTGAAACCTTACTGGACACTATGAGACTAGATTACCATAGAGAATGGCATTTTGTTATGGGAGCAAGAGTGACTGTCCTGAATAAAGGTCACCACCAGATACTGGCTGAACTTCTCCAGGGTCACCCAGAGGTTTCCAAGTTGAAGATGCTCGCAAGAAGTTATGTCTGGTGGCCAGGGTTGGATGCTGACATAGCTGCGTTTAATGAGACAATGTCCGGAGTGACAACAAGGACAAGACTGCCACAGGTGGCAGTTCTACATTTGTGGGAATGTCTGGGTAAACCCTGGTCTTGGTTACATGGTGACAATGCCGGTCCTTTTGTGAATTCAGTGTTCCTCGTGCTTGTGGAAGCCCGTTCAAAGTGGTTAGACATGCACTGATTCCATTCGGCAAACTCAGGGATGATGATTGAAAAGTGAGCATCATTTGGGAAACACTGATTCCTGGAAGAATTGTTCATAGATGTCATTTACCAGCAAGGAATTTCAGTAATTTCTTCAGTTGAATACCATAAGGGCAGCTCCATACCATCCATTTTTCAATGGTCTGGTAGAAAGAGCGGTCCAAGTACTGAAGGCAGGCTTAAAGGAACAATCTACAATGTCGCTTGATGCCAAACTATCCCAGTTGCCGTTTGATCATAGGACCACCTCGCATGCAACCACAGAGATAACTCCAGAGTTGCTGATGGGGAAAAGACTTTGCACCAGGTTAAGCCTGATATTCCTAGAACTGGAGGGTGGGGGGAGTTCTTGCAGGATGAAATAGCAGCAGGAATGCCATTTTGGTCATGTGCTTCATCAGAGCAAGAATTCATTTCAGGGGAAGAGTTTGATGCTGGAGTCACTGAAATGGCCTTGTATGGGTATGAGGTGAGGTTGATGCGAGGTCAGGTCCTTTGACTTCAGGTTGTTTAGGCAGTCCTGAACAAACATGTGGATCACCTGAAACTGCTACCTCGCAAATGGGGCAGGAGCAAAACATACTGGCCCCTCAGAACAGCCAAAGGCCTGTCAGAAACTGTGGGTTCTCCCCTCATTAAGTGCCAAGGAAATCTCAGCGAACGAGATGGATGCAACTTTGATACCATTACTGTCGGAAGAAGAGGAAGAAAGTCTCTAGTTGCTCTGGATGCAAGAAACGGGTTATTGTTGCCTGTGTCAGTGTCTGAATCAGAGAAACTGGACCTGAGGCAAAAACATCACAGGAAAAGCTACAAGAGAAAGACCAGCCCTGCATCCCTGGACTTTGGAGGTGGGGGTGAGGTAGGGCAATGGATGCAATGATTGGAATCAGGTGGATCTCATTCACTGAGATCCTTGATTGAGGTTATTAACCTGGTTTGTCAAGGCTTCCTGATTGTAAACAGAGGATTTAGCATCTCCTCTGTTCAGGGACTCACTCTGAGCTGGCTGGCCACAGCCAGTGAACTGCGCACATGTAAATAGCTAAAAATCACACAACACCAAGTTATAGTCCAACAGTCTTGAGACTTAACAAACAATCTCGGTTTTTTTCAATATATCATTTCAGTTACATACCACTAAACGTTCGCGATTGCACAATCACTTGATGAAGGAGTAACACTCTGAAAGCTAGTGCTTCCAAATAAACCTGTTGGACTATAACCTGGTGTTGTGTGGTTTTTAACTTTGTCCACCCCAGTCCAACATTGACATCTCCAAATCACATGTAAATAAATGGTGACAGGATAATGGCCTCTGTGTAGTTATTTCAGAGACAAAAACAGAAATTTGTAATTTCATTTTCATGGGGCCAGTAAGTCTGACAGTCATTGTTATTTTTAATTACTTCAGTAGAAGGCCCTCTAGTGGCATATCTCGACATGATTCCTGTATGTACAGAAACTACAAAGAAAACACCTCGCCCTCTGTACATTTTATAAAAGTAACTTGTCAATATTTTGGTTTGACTCCTTTGGCTGTATGGCTGGCTTACAATACAGCCACTAATAATGTGGGTTCAATTCCTATACCAGCTGAGGTTGCCATGGAGGAGTCTCCTTTTTGACCTTTTTCCTTGCCTGACGTGTGATGACCCACAGTTTAGATGCTTGCTAGCAGTCTCTTCTAATACGGAGAGTAGTTTGATGGTAAGACTATGGTGACTTTTTTTTTAACAGTAATGTTTTGACTTATTTACAGGATGGCCTATGTGCATTTCAGTGTGGCATTCTATTTTTTAACACTAATCTTTAATGTTGTGCTGGTATAGGTTGCAAAACCCTGTTGTATAACATTAAAAATCACACAACACCAGGTTATAGTTCAACAGGTTTAAATGGAAGCACTAGCTTTCGGAGTGCTGCTCCTTCATCAGACAACCACCTGATGAAGGAGCAGCGATCCAAAAACTAGTGCTTCCAATTAAACCTGTTGGACTATAACCTGGTGTCGTGATTTTTAACTTTGTACACCCCAGTCCAACACTGGCATCTCCAAATCATGACTTTTGTATAACAATCTTAAGGCTGTTCCAAGAGGACAGTTGGATACAGTTAAATGCAAGCAAATTTCACAGCAAAGGTGATCGTTATTTAAATTCACACATTTAATTCATACTCATATTAAACTGTTAATGTTATTTACTCTTGAGTGTTGACATAAAGATTGCCAGTAAAAGCATGCATAATGATGTTTACAATTACTTGAAGCAAATGTCTAATTAATGTGGACCAATTACCTTCCTCAGAAGCAAATAACTTAGGAGATTTGTGGAATATTTATACATTTAAGGATGTTATTTTGAAATACAAGTTCAAGGTGCGCACATCTGAAAGAAAATTATTTGAATATATCTGGAAGATTGACTTGTAATATCCCATATTCTACATTTCAATTGGAATACTATTAACTGCTAATTGGAAGCAAGCTTAAATATATTTAATCCAATATGTAATGTTTCTTGCCACAACATACAAATTTATAGCTTGTCTTAAAGATTAAATTTTTCACAGTCCACTCAGGAAATCAGAACATGCATGTCGAGGCAGTTTTTAAAAAAAAAATCTTATAAAGGAATTCAAACAACTTGTTCTGAAGTTTTGCCTCAACAGCCTTAGGAGACAGGATTGAAAGGTTTAAAGAAGCCCAGTTGTTCTGCTGGAAAGAAGATATAAGGTGTGTTCACACTTGGAGACAATTGTATCAGCATTTGCACATAGAGTGATTGGTAGTCTCAAGTCCCAGGAAGTTACTGACAAAGTTGTAAACAGTTATGCTTCAAATTGTTCATTTGCTTTAAGCTATCTAATTTGAAACTTTATTGCTGGAACAGCACAGCAGGTCAGGCAGCATCCAGGTGAAGAAGGGCCTGTGCCCGAAACGTCGAATCTCCTGTTCCCTGGATGCTGCCTGACCTGCTGTGCTGTTCCAGCAATAAAGTTTCAACTTTGATCTCCAGCATCTGCAGACCTCACTTTCTCCTTTAAGCTATCTAATTACAACCAAGAAAAACAGTGAGTAGAGTCTCTAGCATAGTTAGTGTGGGAGAAAATACAGGTCCCAGCCTTCCCATGACATGGCCATAAAATAGACAACACAAAATGTCTGCACTTAGCCACTGAGCCTACCTACAGTGCCTCAAGTTAGCCAAACCAGTCACCCCAGACATCACATATACCTCAGGACATGACTCATCCAGCCCCAGACCAAGAGAATATATTTCAGATTAACTGATAATGAGCCTCATACTCCACAATCGCCCAACGTGTCTGATGTTGTTAGGGCACAGCAACTCCCACTAGGAGTCAAACCTTCACAAAGGGTACCCAGACAAGGAGGCACTAAAGATACTTTGCTTGCCCTCTCAACAATACGAACACATTGATACTAGGATGAAACCCACTAACACCTACTCTATATTGGGGAGACAGGCCGGCTACTTGCGGAGCGTTTCAGAGAACACCTCTGGGACACCCGGACCAACCAACCCAACCACCCTGTGGCTCAACATTTCAACTCCCCCTCCCACTCCACCAAGGATATGCAGGTCTTTGGACTCCTCCATTGCCAGACCACAACAACACGACGGTTGGAGGAAGAGCGCCTCATCTTCCGCCTAGGAACCCTCCAACCACAAGGGATGAACTCGGATTTCACCAGTTTCCTCATTTCCCCTCCCCCCACCTTGTCTCAGTCAAATCCATCGAATTCAGCGCCGCCTTCCTAATCTGCAATCTTCTTCCTGACCTCTCTGCCCCCACCCCAGTCTGACCTATCACCCTCACCTTGACCTCTTTCCACCTATCACATTTCCGACGCCCCTCCCCCAAGTCCCTCCTCCCTACCTTTTATCTTAGCCTGCTGGACAAACTTTCCTCATTCCTGAAGAAGGGCTTATGCCCGAAACGTCGATTCTCCTGTTCCCTGGATGCTGCCTGACCTGCTGCGCTTTTCCAGCAACACATTTTCAGCTCTGATCTCCAGCATCTGCAGACCTCACTTTTTCCTCCTAACACCTACTCCAGCCAAGTTCACTTAAGCCATAAAGTCACCAGCATATAAGATTACATATTGCTTAGTTTTTGAAGACACTGTATACAAACATCTTCCAGTAGATTCCGAGGGATATTTATTTAATTCTCATAAATGAGATTCTATTCTCGAACTTTCAATAGTTGATAATGAGAGGATACTAGGGGAGCAATCAAACCACCATCCTGTAAGTTTTGCAGAAACAATCCTTCTGACTTAAAGCACTGTTCCAAAACCAATTCAAACTCTGTCCTTTCTTTGTTAGTCTGTTTGTCTCCCTTTAAGTTTCCAGGTAACATCTGCCGCTCGTTTGAGCATAAGGCCTTTCTGGAGTCAGTAGCTGCAGAGCAGTTTTGAACAAGAAACAACCTACAATTAAATTTCATGCCTGGACTCAATAGCGAACAACAGATTTTTTCTCTCTTTAAAACAAACTGCAGGTCATAGCCCAAAGATCACATTCAGCTCTCAGCTCAGTTCACAGATCCAAACCTAATGCGATTTGTAATGCAGGTGATACATTTAAATGAAATTGTTACAAGATGTTAATTAAGTTTTTGCAAAGGAATGTATGGTCAGAATGAAGGAAGGCAATTGTATGTCCTATCCTTGACCTGTTGGATGGCATTCACAGATTTTACTTAGATTACTGTCAACAGCAATTTAAATTGCTGGATCTGAAATGTTTAAATGCACCCCAGTACTATAAATCCAGCATAAGAGATTCTGTGACTTATTTTTGAATCACTTATCTTTTTGGAACAGTTCTACTCATAGTTGAAGTACAGGGAAATTTAGTTGTAGCAACAGGAAATTATACATGCACAGTTTTAAGTTTGGAATATAATGAAAATTATGAAGTGTATAAAACTGTTAGTATGGCTGTGGCTAAAAGTAGACTCTGGAGGCAACTGCTTCACATGAGAAAGATATATATTGGTGAAGCAAAATAACATCAAGAGAGTCGTGCTTTATCTGCTACCTGGCAATAGATGCACAGTAGACACTGTACTGGCAGGAAAAGGTCAGCACCACTAATCCACTGCCTGAATTGCTGTGCTCTTCCAGCACCACTAATCCAGACATCCACTAATATCTTTTCTTGTATCCGTTGCTCCGGATGCGGTCGTCTCTACATTGGGGAGACTGGACGCCTCCTAGCAGAGTGCTTTAGGGAACATCTCCGGGACACCTGCACCAATCAACCACACCGCCCCATGGCCTAACATTTCAACTCCCCCTCCCACTCTGCGAGGACATGGAGGTCCTGGGCCTCCTTCACCGCCGCTCCCTCACCACCAGATGCCTGGAGGAAGAACGCCTCATCGTCCTCCTCGGAACACTTCAACCCCAGGGCATCAATGTGGACTTCAACAGTTTTCTCATTTCCCCTTCCCCCACCTCACCCTAGTTTCAAACTTCCAGCTCAGCACTGTCCCCATGACTTGTCCGGACTTGTCCTACCTGCCTATCTCCTTTTCCACCTATCCACTCCACCCTCTCCTCCCTGACCTATCACCTTCGTCTCCTCCCCCACTCACCTATTGTACTCTATGCTACTTTCTCTCCACCCCCACCCTCCTCTAGCTTATCTCTCCACGCTTCAGGCTCTCTGCCTTTATTCCTGATGAAGAGCTTTTGTCCGAAACGCCGATTTCGCTGCTCCTTGGATGCTGCCTGAACTGCTGTGGTCTTCCAGCACCACTAATCCAGAAATAAAGTAAGCATCAGTCCACTAGCACTATATTAACACTTTGCTATAAAGTATTTTATGTACAATAGCCTCCAGATACTTGGATCAGAGTTAGAAACCTGATTTGATTGGATTAAAGATTATCCACTTAGCTTTAGGTTTCTTTTGCACTAGGAAATTCTGGACAAGGGTCTTGTGGAAAGAGTGTACCTAGAAATGGAGGTGGTCATCATAGACATCACATATCCTTTTGCATCAGTAGTGGCTGTGACTGTTATTTAAATGCCTAACAGCATAGCTAGCCACTTTGACAGCTCCTTTGAAAAAGTATATAGGTTAAATATGGAGTTAGGGCGTGCTATAGACCAGCTCAAACCCCCTTCAAATATATCAAGGAGCCTATGCCCTAACTTTTTATCTTATTTAAAGGCAAGTATAAGGTGCTATGTACCAGATATAATAAAGATTTTGTGTTCTTGTCAGCACAAGTATATCTCTCTGTAATAGAAAAGACTTTTTAAAATATCATTAAGAGCCAATTACAAGGCTTTTTTCAGTGAAAGAAGAAGCAATTTTATAATCTGATTAACCTGAGAAGAGTAACAGTGATGGGACAACCAGCATAAAGTGGTGGAGGTTGGTACAATTACAACATTTAAAAGGCATCTTGGTGGGTGCATGAATAGGAAGAGTTTGGAAGGATATGGTCCAAATGCTGGCAAATGGGATTGGATTAATTTAGGATATCTGGTCTGCGTGAACGAGTTGGACTGAAGGTTCTGTGCTGTACATCTCTTTATAACTCTATCCAATGTAAAATGAAGATAAAAAATATACAGGTTTACAGTCCATTGTGTCCATAAGATGTATGGTTTAAACTTGAGTTACGCTTGCTTTTAATGCCTTGTATTCTCAGAAACCGTGAATATTTCAATTGTCTTTTGAAGCAGTTCCATCACCCAGCACTTTTCTATCTTGAGAGGCATAGGGAATACTTTCTCCAGCTGACACATCATTCATCCAGTACCCTGAAGTACTCAGGTTTCTGTATTTCAATACCTGAGTTTACTGTTTCCAAACTTGAGAATTACAGATAACATATTTCATCTCCAGCATGTGAAACTTATCATACAGGTTGTGGGATACAGGAAAAGTAGTGTTACTTCTGTAATTCTAATTACTTATATATAGTAAATGAACTCACACCAGTGTGTAATTGTTTTAGCCAAGAGCTGAGTCAACAAGAATGGAAACTATGTGGAGGAAATACATAATTGTTTTTGTATTAGCCAAAAATGTATGCAAGAATGAAACGTGACTGCAAAACAATGGTAGATATTACAGGCGAATAGATAAGATGCTGTGGGGGGAGGAAGTTAAGCTAGATACACCTGTACAAACAGTAGGTATAAACATCTGTTTCCCACTTTTACAGAAACACAGGAACAAACCCCAATTAAAAGGGTCATAAGGATCAGTATGGTAGGGGAAGGTACAGATGGAGGGAGTAGATAATGGTGAAGAAAGAATACGCCTAACAATGACCCACAGCGGGATGAGGTCAAACGGCCTTGTGAGGCCAGAAATAAGCATTTTGTCACAGACAAGGCCGGATAAGGCAAGAGATAAACAGGAGTAATGGGTGCCGGTCTTAGGGAAGTGGAAGATGTAAACAGGGGAGGAGCAATGAAAAAAAAA
>NC_057731.1:37636693-37647266 GCF_004010195.1 Chiloscyllium plagiosum
CCACTATTGGCGCATAGGGGGATGTTTTATGTGAGTTGCCCTCATTTTGCCGGATTATATTCCAAGCTTTAATTGTGTTTAGTATTATAGGGTTTTTACAGTGATCTGTAATGATTTTCCTCTTGTCTGAAAATAAAAGGTTAATAAGTAGGCATTTTACTTGAGAAGCCTCGATGTCCAGCCAGATTGATTGTGGATCAGACAAGACCCAATCAGCTATGTAACTTAATAGGGAACTTAACTGATATTTCCTAAAATCTGGAAATCCAATCCTCCCTTTGCCTGTGGCAGCTGTAGCTTCTTCAGCTTAATGAGGGGCCGTCTATGATTCCAGATAAAGGAACCCAACCAGCCATATAATTTACGTAGTGCCAGCCTCGGCAGCATCACCGGAAGCATTCTCATAAGATATAGGAGACGGGGCAGGACATTCATTTTAATTAGTGCTATTCTACCCAGCCAAGAAATTGGAAGGTCTCCCCATCGTTGGAGGTCCTGCCTTATCCTTTCCAGTGAATTCACAAAGTTGGCCTTGTATAACTGACCAAATACTGGGGTAATAAAAATGCCTAAATATAAGAAACCCTCCAGGGATCAACGAAAGGGAAAATGGGATCCGTCCACCAAGTGGGGTATCATAGCAACGCCTCCGATTTTGAGAAATTAATTTTATAGCCTGAGAATGCGCTAAATGTATTAATAACTTGGATTAAGCGAGGCACGGACATCAGAGGGTTACTGAGGAATAGAAGCACATCATCTGCATAAAGAGTAATTTTATGTTTACCTGTACCAATCCTGAGGGCCGTTATATTAGGATCAGCCCGTATAGCTTCTGCTAGTGTTTCAATTATTAGCGTAAATAACAATGGCGAGAGAGGACATCCCTGACGGCAGTCCCTACCCACACTGAAGCTATCTGAACCTAATCCATTGGTAACCACAACTGCTTTGGGATCACTATACAATGTTGAGACCCATTTGGTAAACACCTTTCCAACGCCAAACCTTTCCAATGTGTAAAACAAATATGACCATTCAACCCTATCGAATGCCTTTTCCGCATCTAATGAAACTACTACTCCTGGTATCTTTCCCTGATGGCAGGCTTGAATCATATTCAAAACCCTTCTAATTTTATTGGATGATCTCCGGCCCTTAATAAACCCTGTCTGATCCTCCTTTATGATATGTGGCAGTACCCTTTCTAGTCTCAATGCTAGACCAGTTGGTTAAGTGGTGCATCTGGAATGTCAAGGGGAGTAATTCGCCAGTCAATAGGAAGAAAATATTATCAAATCTTAAGAAAGAAAGAGTTGATATAGCTCTCCTACAGGAGACACACCTGTTGGATAAAGAACACTTGAAATTACGACAGGGTGGATTTGATCAGGCCTTTTTTTCTTCTTTTAGCTCAAAAAGCAGGGGAGTTGTTATTCTTGTTCAGAAGAATTTCCCTTTCAAAATCCTAAAGCAGATAAAAGACGAACCTGGACGATATATCTTGATTAAAGCCCTCATAAATGGAGAGGAATATGGGATTTTAAATTTATACTGCCCCCCCGACACACCCCTTTAAATTTATAGTACTGAATATTTAAGTCCCTTAAACATTTCTTCGCCTCATCGAATGCCTTCCTCTTTCAGACCAGAGCTGGGGAAAAGTCCTGGAATAACATGATCTTGGATCCTTTATAGATCATGGCTTGGGAATCTTTTCCAAGATTTCTAGAGGCTTCTAGGAGTATCTGCCTCTCCTTATAGCTCTGCAGCCGGAACAGGACCGGGCGGGGACGCTGGTTCGAGACGGGCCCGTGTATTGTGACCCGGTAGGCCCATTCCACCCTTACCTGGCCTGATCCAGCTTCCAGATTTAAAAGCTGTGGCAGCCACTCCTCGAGAATCACTGTAAACTGGCCTTCCTCTTCCCGTTCGGGAAGGCCCAGCAAATGAATATTTTTTCGGCGACCTCGATTCTCGAGGTCATCAATATGATTCTCTAAGGTCTGGACTCGCTGTTCGAGAGCGCTCGATTTCTTTAATGTCTCGGTCGTGCTTTTGCGCGGCCGAGAGTGAGTCCCATCGGCTTCGGGATTCTTCAATAAAAGCGTCGATCTTCGCATCCAGTTTAGAGATGATTTCCACAAGGTTCGCCACCGTAGGTAAATCCCCCAGGGCGGCTGTGGACGCCTCTGCTGCAGCTGGAGAGGGTGGGGGAGGGGTTCCTGCCTGCTGAGAGCTGCGGGCTCCCTTCCCTTTAATCATTTTTACTGAAGATTAGATTGTTTAAATTTAATACTAAGCAACTAATTAAATTAAACAGCTATTTTAAATGATTTGGTGAGTGTGGTGGGGGTGGGTGGCTCACTTTGCCCAAGTCTTGGGAGGCGCACTATAGACTCAGACTTGCTGGGTCACCGCCATCTTGGATCCCCCAGCTCAGATGATTTTATTATTCCACATTGATTTCACAAAACTTATGTGGTTAGCTGATTGGTGTGGCCATTTTGTCAGCATTTCTTCTTTTTTCATACTTTCCATCCACAAAATTCCCCGATATTAAGTTCAGATCATGGGAATTTAAAATTAATAGTTCATATTTTATCACTATATTGACACAATTCAGTAAGTGTTCAACTATTTACATTCTCTGTAAGTGATACTAAGTAAGTCCTGCAAAGATTAAAGATATATAAGAACTGTAGATTCATGACTTGAGTGGAACAGGCAGAATTCAGTGGTTCTTCCATGTTTTAGTAACTCAAAAAAAAATTATGGTGCAAAAAGGGGCCATCAGCCCATGTTACACTGGCTTTCTGAGCATTTTGGCTTACTGCTACTTTGTTTGCACTTTCCCCATATTCCAATGCATCGTTTGTATTTAAATACTCAGCTAATGCTCTGCTGAATGCCTTAATTAAACATGCCTTCCAGGAAGTAGACATTGATGCAGATTAAGATGGAGTTAAATTATTTGCTTATTTTTCTGGAGCCAACAGTTTTTGGATTGAGTTATTTCATAATTCTATTTGTGGCACATGAACCATCAAATAGCATATAGGTTTTGAGCTTTCCAGATATGTTGAGAGGGAATAAGGCCCACATAGATGTTCTTGTCACATTGCCTATTTTCAACTGATCTGGAGAAAAAAGCTTCTTCAACACAAAAAGAGCAAGCTAACTTTTTGCATGATACTCTCTCTTCAACTGATCAGTGACCTGAATCAGGTTATGATCATTGTATTCCAGGGAGATGCTTTTGAGTTGATTAGATTATGATGGATTCACTTATCAGCCGGAGTTCATTGGCTGGGATTATGATGATTATGTTTGGTGCATTATCTGCACCTAACTGATTATCTGGCTGCTTTGTGATTGGGTTAGGAGATTATTCCATTCCCAATCCTTCCTTCCTTCGATATCCTTTCTAGACATATTGGCTTCACTTGATGACTTTAGGGTTTATCTTGTACAAGGCAAGTATTCAGCCATTAGATGCAGCTTCAAGTCCTTGGACTATTGTTACAGACTTAAAATCCAGAAAGTGGTTTCAGTTAGTTAGTCTATCAAGTCATTTGGTATAAAGCAAGGCTTTGTAATTCTTTCCAAAAATAAAATCACCTTTCATCCACAAAAAGAAAACTCTTTGAAACACACCATAGCCTAGAAAAGTGATGGGTGCAGTTTTCATTGAATCAATCAAGATGACATTAGATTAAAACAAAGAATTGCTGATGCTGAAGATGCGAAACAAAAACATAAATTTGCTGGAGAAATTCAACACGTCCAGGAGCATCTGTGGAGAAGAAGCAAGAGTTAACATTTTGAGTCTGGTATTATCTTTCTTCAGAACTAATGTAGTCAGAACTGCAGAAGGTTCAGTGGTCAGAATTTAGTTATTTAGAATATAGTTCCAAATAAAAAAGTTGGAATCTAGTGAGCAGTTTTGACCCTGTAGCTAAGAAAGGATGTGCTGATATTGGAGGGTCCAGAGAAAGTTTACAAGAATGATCCAGAGATAATTGTCTCATTGTGTGAGGAGTGGTTGAGGACTCTCTGGGCATGTATTCCAGTGTTGAGAAAGATGAGGGGAGAATCTGTTTGAAACTTACAGAATACTGAGAAGCTTGAATAGAATGGATATGGAGAAGATTTTTCCACTAGTAGGAGAGAATAGGATCCTATGGCAAAGCCTCAGACAGCCTTTTAGAACTGCAATGAGGAAGAATTTCTTCAGCCAGAGTCTATGGAACACTTTGCTGCAGAAGGTTGTGCAGGCCAAGTCATTGAGTGTTTTTAATACAGAGATAGGTAGGTTCTTGATTAGTAAGGGAATCAAGGGGATAAGGCAAGGAGAATGGGAACATATCAGCCATGATCGAAAGGTGGAGCAGAAAGATGGGCTGAATGGCCTAATTTTGCTTCTATATCCTATGGTCTAAAACTTTTGGGTTTGGAAGCCACAGATACCCAAGATAAACAGTTGACTATTCAGAAGTGTGTTGGCTTATAATTTCCTATTGGATTATTAAGAAGCAATAGTTTAGCTTCTTAAACTATTGAATCATCATTTAAACAGATAGAAACAGGCTGTGGCTTGTGACATTTGTGAGCAATTCACTGATACCAGAGGACTATCAGATGTTTGGCACATGTGTTCTCAAAGACTTGTGGTGGCAGCATTTTGTTCTCTAGTGCTTGACTAGGATTTCACCTGGTGGGGACTGCTCCTGTCTTTTAGCACTTACTCATTGACTTTGTTTTAGAGAAAGGAGAAAGTGAGGACTGCAGATGCTGGAGATCAGAGCTGAAAATGTGTTGCTGGAAAAGCGCAGCAGGTCAGGCAGCATCCAAGGAACAGGAGAATCGACGTTTCGGGCATGAGCCCTTCTTCAGGAATGAGGAAAGTGTGTCCAGCAGGCTAAGATAAAAGGTAGGTAGGAGGGACTTGGGGGAGAGGCGTTAGAAATGCGATAGGTGGAAGGAGGTTAAGATGAGGTTGATAGGCCGGAGTGGGGGTGGGGGCGGAGAGGTCAGGAAGAAGATTGCAGGTTAGGAAGGTGGTGCTGAGTTCGAGGCCCCTCCCCCAAGTCCCTCCTCCCTACCTTTTATCTTCGCCTGCTGGACACACTTTCCTCATTCCTGAAGAAGGGCTCATGCCCGAAACGTCGATTCTCCTGTTCCTTGGATGCTGCCTGACCTGCTGTGCTTTTCCAGCAACACATTTTCAGCTCTTTATTTTAGAGAAAGGTCATTTGCCCTAATCACTCATTCGTTTGAACCTTTTGACGTGTGAGGGTGGTTGAGGGCATGGATATCAAATATCCTTTGCTGGGGGAGCTGCCTGCTATGTTATGGGCTGTCTTATCCTGCAGTGAGAAAAAGGGGGCCAATATGTAAGATTACAAAGTGTGGGCATTGCTGTTGAATCTTGTGCATGTAGTAGTAAAGTGGTAATGAGTACTAAAGAACTGAGGGGGCAGCACAAAGTGCATGTAGGATTAGTGGTTTGGGGCCAGGGGTGGAGTGGAAATCAAGTAAGCAAAAATGTTACAAACATTACAGAATGCATCAGCGTTTGAGTCTTGCTAGAAGATTTGTTGCAGTGGCAGAGGTGGAGTGAATGTGAGGTCACACAGAAGAGTGTGACACTTACCCTGATGGAGTAAAGATGTTCATTGTCCTTCTTTCCGCGTTGTACCTTGGAGGTGGCACTGACCCAGGTGCTGATTTCAAGACCAGGTGGCAGTATCTGGTAGTGCAGCCACCTCTGTCTGTTCTCAGAAAAGAGGACGCTTCTCCTTTTGGACCATCCTGTCCATCTGGACTTCCATGTAACAGCCGGAGAATCACAGTGACATCTTCCCTTTCTTTGATATGTTCAGAATCCATTCTTTACCAGGCAGGATAACTTTGGAATGCCAGTGATTGTGCAGGTGCATGGTGATGTTTTAAAGTTGATGCGGTTGCAAAGGATGCCAGTGATTAGAGTTATCTGCTGAGTGGTAAGTTGTTGTGGGAATTTTATATGGTATGATGTGATGGAAACTGGACATGAGAGATGTCATAGAGATGTGATAGCTAATTAATAAGGTTTGGTGAGGTATGGCAAGAAAACTCACTCGGCCTCGCAGTGAAAATCCCTCAAAAACTCGATGCAACCTGGACTTAGTCAAACAAACACATTATTCAGCCCTAACAATTCTCTGTTATACTGAAAAATATTGTTGAGAGTCCTAATTTCTCTCATCATTTCTATCTCTGTCCTCATGAGGTCCATTTTCTGCATGGAGCTGACTGCTTATGCCCTCAACTGACTTCAACCTACTCAATCCTATATGCGCTGATGTTAATAAGCACTGGCTTCCTTCAGACATTTAATCCTGCATTTTTTTTTTCAATAAATGGATGTCATTCATTTGAAAAGGTCCCTAGCAAACCCAGTTATCTCACAACCTTTACATTCTTCAAAGCAGTTGATAGAACAGTTGCCAGCCACATATTCATCTTTTTTATCCCTCACCTTTGGAGTTCATCCATCCTCTTTTCAAGCATCACAGTTCCTCAGGATATTGTGGGTCAACCTACAGCATATGGACTGCAGCAGTTCAAGGTGGCAGCTCACCACCACCTTCTCAAGAGAAACAAGGGACTGGCAATACAATGCTGGCCAGCCAGCAATGTCCATGAATGAAAAGATAGGCAATGTAAGCAGTGATTTGTGAAAAGGTTTGATTAGCCTTTGTCTGTCATAACCCCATTTACTACAAATGTGTTGACTGTTGTACTTTCATCACCACATCTTTTCTGGGTCTACCTTTGTCAGTAGGATTGGCCCTGAGCGGGGACTGCTGTCTGCAGTAGGACTCTTGGCAGTGTCAGAAGGCAGCAGAGCCAGAGTCTCCTGAGGCATTGTTATTGTCGTTGCTGTTCTGGAGTGGGGCTCCTCAGGAACCAGGAGACTCTGCAGAAGCCTGGAGCTGTGCTTGAGACCCAATTTGAACAGAAAATGAGCTTTAAGTAAACAAGAAATGCTGGAGATCACAGCAGGTCAGACAGCATCCATGGAGAGACAGCAAGCCAACATTCGAGTCTAGATGACTCTTCAGTGCAGCTCTGATGAAGTGTAGAGGGGTCAGTGTTATGCTTTAGTTTGGGGGAGGGTGGGAGTAGTGGATGTAGAGTGCTGGTGGAGTAAAGATATTAATATTGCAGATTAAGTGATCGGAATGTAAGAATGGCTCTTGCCAGACTTGAAAGGATAGTAACAGGGATGGGAGGAGGGGAGGACATGATAACAAGCTAAATGAAAGGGGTGAAATGGTTCGCAGTTTGAAGGTGTTAAACTCAATATTAAGTCCAAAAGGCTGTAAAATGCCTCGTCTGAAGATGAAATGTTGTTCCTCTCGTTTGCGTTGACATTCACTGGAACACTGCAGCATGCCAAGGACAGATATGTGGACACGCAAGCAGGACACTGTGTTAAAATGACTGGCTACAAGGAAGGTCAGGGTCCTGCTTGTACACAGACCTGAGGTGTTCTGATCGCTTAATCTGAACTATCTGAACTTTCAACATCTTTTCTCCAGCAGCACCCTACACCACCAACTCCCCCCCCCCCCCCCACCCCCCCTCCCCCCAATCTGCCATCCCCCAAACCATAGCATAAATGTTGACCCTCCAAACTTCAGCTCTGAAGTCACATAGACTGGAAATGTTAGCTTGTTCTCTCTCCATGGGTGCTGTCTATCCCGCTGTGATCTCCACCATTTGCTGTTTACAGTACAGGATTCCAGCATCTGCAGTAACTTTTTCCTACATCTTATTTAAGTAATTTCTTTTTATTCTTTTTTGTACCTCAAAATGTCACTGGATTGTGTCGACAAATCACTTTTCACATATCTTAAAGATATCTGTGACAATAAAATCATTCATTCATTCACATTGGCCTGTCCTAATCTGGCTATCGCTATTTGAAAACAGTAGCTGCTTCTGCTCAATGTATGTCTCCATGCTGTAACTGTATAATTAACTCTGTTGCAGGGCATGCCATACTTGATCTCCTATTAAAAATTTTACCCCTCAGCAATGTTATCCAGAGCATTGAATTGCCTTTCACTCTTTGCTTTCAGCTTACCTCTATTCTAACACTCACTGATCCCAGTTTTGTTGCTATGCTGTTGAATTTCTGTTTTCCTCCAAGTTGTCAGACATATTTCAATGCTGAACATGTCTTACATGTCGACCTAAGATCGATGAAAACAATTTTCATCCTTTTTAAAACTTCTTAAAAATATCCTCAACAAAATTGTTCAGGCCAGTGCAAAATACTGCAGATGCTAGACATATAAAATAAAATTTGAAAATACTTTAAGTACTGTTCAGATCAGGCAGCATCCTCAATAAGAGTAACTGAGTCAACATTTCAGATGATTACACAGGATAGAATATAAACACTACAGAAAATAAGCACCAAGTTCTAATGGTCCATGAACATTTTAGCTCATTCCCATTTTTTCCTCATTTAATTTTACTGATGTAACTATTTATTTCCTTATCCACCCATCCTTACAATATCCCCTTAAATTCTTCTACACTATTTGCTTCAACCACTCCACATAATGATGACTGCATATTCTTACTACTCTTTGGCCAGCAAATTTACATCTGAACTCCCCAATGAAATTCTTGTGACTGCTTTATATTGATGGCTTCCAATTATGTTATTGTTGATTTAATTACAGAAGCCTGGTGGATATTTCTTTTATTCTGGATGCTAATAATCAGGAGGTGAATTATTCACTGCAGACTTCCAAGCTACTGAGCTGTTCTTTTAAACACAACATTTGTTTGGCTGATCAAGTTTGAGCTTCTGCTCAATTGTGATACTGCAATGTTGAGAGTGGTGAATTCAATGATTGTAATACCATTATTGCCAACAGGAAATTATTGGAACCTTGTTAGAAAAGGCCAATGCCTGCCACTTAAAGTCATAGAGATGTACAGCACGGAAACAGAACCTTCGATCCAACTCGTCCATGCCGATATCCCAAATTAATCTAGTCCCATTTGCCAGCACTTGGTCAATATCCCTCTAAACCCCTCCTATTCATCCAGATGGCTTTTAAATGGTATAATTGTACCACCCTCCACTTCCTTTGGCAGTTCATTACATATATGCATGACCCTTTGCATGAAGAAGTTACCCCTTAGGTCCCTTTTAAATCTTACCCCTCTCACCGTAAACCTATGCCATCTAGTTTTGGGTTTCCCTGGGAAAAGATCTGGTCTATTCACCCTACCCGTGCCCTCATGATTTATAAACCTCTATTAGGTCACCTCTCGGCCTCCAATACTCTAGGGAAAACAGCCCAGCCTATTCAGCCTCTCCCGATAGCCCAAACCTATTTGATGTCACATGCTACCCATGTGCCCAAGCCTGAAATCAGGTTCAGGTCTTGCAGTTTGCAGACACAGACTGCTTCAGTATCTGAAGTGTCATGTGCAGTTCTTAATACTGTGCAATCATCAGCATACATTCCTACTTTTACCTAAATGATGGAGGAAAGATGATCGATGAGACAGCTGAAATTGGTTGGGCCTAAGGTATTTCCCTATCTGCCGAGTCTGCCCTACAATTTAGTTTTATCATAGCTGATTATTTATGCCATTTTCTCACATTATCTCCACATCCTTTGATGTCTTTAGTCTTCAGAGATCTGTTGATTTCTGTTTTGTATATGCTAATTGATTGAGCTTCCAAAGCTCTCCAGGATAGAGAATTCCTAAGATTCAGTGATCCCTGAGTGAAGAAATCCCTCCTTATCTCGCTTTTAAATGAACTGTCACTTATCCTGAGATAATGACCACTGGTTTTAGATACTCAAGATTGAGGAATCATGACATACGCCATATTATGTGTTATAAGAATTTGGTAAATTACAGTGAGTTCACCCCCTATTCTTTGGAAATCTGAGGAATACACAGAAATGCCTGCAATAATGACCTAGTGCTGAAACAGATACAAAGTGAAGTGAGAATGGTAAATTACATGTTCATTTTATAGATCCATTGCATTTATCTCTTAATGATTTATAATAAAAATGGATATTAGCACAAAAATCACAAATACAAATGTATATAATAGAATAAATAACTAGCAAGAAATAGTGACTTCACCTTTCATGCTTTAAGTATCCGTTCTTAAGTTAATAAGTGAAATCCTCACGTGATCTGAGACAAGCACATGTAGACATGTCTGAAGCTAACATACATAGCAACCATTTTTAATGGCATTATATGAGAAGCTGAAAGACTCCACATAATTTTTGTGCAATTGAAAATGCAGATACTCCAGTATGCTGCATCATGAAAGCATAGTTTCCCTCATGGTGCGATCTTGATCTCAGCTGTATTGAAAGTCCTGGAGTCATAGGGATATACAGCATGGAAACAGACCCTTCGGTCCAACCCATCCATGCCGACCAGATATCCCAACCCAATCTAGTCCCACCTGCCAGCACCCGGCCCATATCCCTCCAAACCCTTCCTATTCATATACCCATCCAAATGC
>NC_057731.1:37648058-37724420 GCF_004010195.1 Chiloscyllium plagiosum
TCAATCAAGTTTGTGAGACATGATTTCCCATGCACAAAGCCATGTTGACTATCCCTAATAAGTCCTTGCCTTTCCAAATTCTTGTACATCCTGTCCCTCAGGATTCCCTCCAACAACTTGCCCACCACTGAGGTCAGGCTCACTGGTCTATAGTTCCCTGGCTTGTCTTTACCGCCCTTCTTAAACAGTGGCACCACGTTTGCCAACCTCCAGTCTTCCGGCACCTCACCTGTGACTATCGATGATACAAATATCTCAGCAAGAGGCCAGCAATCACTTCTCTAGCTTCCCACAGCGTTCTTGGGTACACCTGATCAGGTCCTGGGGATTTATCCACCTTTAACCATTTCAAGACATCCAGCACTTCCTCCTCTGTAATCTGGACATTTTGCAAGATGTTACCATCTATTTCCCTACAGTCTATATCTTCCATATCCTTTTCCACAGCAAAATATTCATTTAGTATCTCCCCCATTTTCTGTGGCTCCACACAAAGGCCACCTTGCTGATTTTTGAGGGGCGCTATTCTCTCCCTAGTTACCCTTTTGTCCTTAATATATTTGTAAAACCCCTTTGGGTTCTCCTTAATTCTATTTGTCAAAGCTATCTCATGTCCCCATTTTGCCCTTCTGATTACCCTCTTAAGTATACTCCTACTTTCTTTATACTCTTCTAAGGATTCACTCGATCTATCCTGTCTGTACCTGACATATGCTTCCTTCTTTTTCTTAACCAAACCCTCAATTTCTTTAGCCATCCAAACTGGGATTAATATAAAACTTTATGTCCTCAGGGCGTTTGACATTCCTTCACAGTGAACAAAGTATCTGAAGTATTTTAATATAACCAAGGTTCAAAGTGAAATGGAGCTATGGATGGAAAGTAGTATTGTGCACTAGGCTGCTTGGACTTTTTTTCAGCATTTCCTCTCTTTCAGTGCAAGGGTATTACTAGCCAGTGGAATAGTTTTCCTGCTTATCCCTCAACCTGGAAATGTATGGTGGAGAAAATGAAACAGAGAAATGAAATCGACTGGAGTGTGGGAGATCATCCTGCCTGTTTCCTTTTGTTACTTTCTTGCTATCTTTCCTTCCACGTTTCCCAATTGCTCACTGAAGCTCCCTTCACCTCTGTACCTTCCCCTCCTCTCTGTGCCTCTCCACTCCAGTCTATACTTATACCCCTGCCCATCTCTGTACATTGTTTTTCTGTATTCCTCTTCCCTGCTGTCAAAACATTCTATCCCTCCTTTTCTCCTCTAACCTCTTTGGATCCCTTCTTCTACTCCTTTGAGTTTTAACGAGGTAAAAACAATGACTGCAGATGCTGGAAACCAGATTCTGGATTAGTGGTGCTGGAAGAGCACAGCAGTTCAGGCAGCATCCAAGGAGCTTCGAAATTGATGTTTTGGGCAAAAGCCCTTCATCAGGAATAAAGGCATTGAGCCTGGAGCGTGGAGAGATACTCCACGCTCCAGGCTCACTGCCTTTATTCCTGATGAAGGGCTTTTGCTCGAAACGTCGATTTCGAAGCTCCTTGGATGCTGCCTGAACTGCTGTGCTCTTCCAGCACCACTAATCCAGAATCCTTTGAGTTTTACTCAGGCGCACCCCCCTTTCAGCCAATTAGATCTTTGTTCCCCCTCTCTCGACCTTACCTTTCTCCTTATCCCTCTTCACCTCTGTACATTTCTTCAAAACACTCTTGAAATACTTTTACTCAAATGACTTAATGGCTTGGTACAATACCGTATATACTCATGCGTAGGTCGAGTTTTGAAGACCATTTTAATCTAAAAGTAAGGGGTTGACTTATACATGATGTATTATTTTTGAGGGGATGAAACACGTGCTTGGCATGAGTCAAAAAATGGACAAGCACGTGGCAGAACTCTGTATAAAATAATAAACAACAAAAGGAAAAAGAATTATGGCCATTATTGAATATTTATCTCCAAAATAACTGTGTCCATTCTGCCTGCTATGGTAGAACAGTACAGTTGTACCATATTCCATTTAACAGTACCGTAAAGTGCATGTAGGTCTACACATATGTACAAAGGTTAATAGGCATATCAGCAGGTGGTCAGGCCATCTACCAGGGGTATTTGTACAACACAATTCATGAAATAAAAGCAGAGGAGCAGTTAATCAAAAAAATGTCCAATAGTATTTTATTTAGAAAAAGTGCATGAAACTTAATAATAAATGATAAACACTTTTCATCAAAAAACTGATATTCACAGCAAAATCTTCTTCTCATGGTATATCACAAATATTATTGGATAGCTGTTTAAAACCAAAGTTATTGACACATGCAAAGTCCATTAGAATCCTTCAATTTTACTTTCCTCATTAGTTGCACAACTGAATAATTCATTCCAGTCGTCTGGGTCAAGCATATCGTTGTGTGGATCATCTTCATCTGCACTGAAAAGAGGATCATCAGTTGATTTGGCATCAGTTCCATAAACAGTCATTCTCCATACTATCTAAAGCATTAGAGATTCCACATTTTTTGAAGGCCTTCATAATAATTTCAGTTTTCATCTCCTTCCCGGACTCAACAATCTACTCACATATAGTTGCAAATAATAGAGCATGCATGTTACCACCTTTTGTGAAGCTTTTTACCCCTTCTTGCATCCAAGCGTCTCATTTCTTCCGTACTAAGTCCTTCAATGGTTTATTGATGTTAGCATCCAGTGTCTGCACCATGCTTGTAAGGCCTCCAGGAATCATTGCAATGTCAGTATTGTTAGCTCAACGTTCACTAATTACACTTATCACTCTGTGTGATCCATACATATCCTAAACCAGTAAGCTTTTTTCCTATCTAAGTCCACCTGGTCGCATTTTCCAGACCTCCCCAATCCAAGTCTTGCAGCCATCTTCATTCATGCACCGTTTTTCATAAACAAGGACACAATGCCTTTCAAAAATTTCTATTTGGGCAGAGTTTTCCATTTGTAAATCACCATCGGCTTTAACTTTGTTCCATCTGCCATACAACCAAGTACCTCAGTGAATCGACTCCTTTCATGGCCAGTGGTCTTAACCAAAACTGTTTTTGCTCCAATCTTGTCCAGAGTTCTGTTCCCTGACATATCAAAGTTCATTGGGGTTTCGTCCATATTGCTGATGCATGAGAGCCTGGACCTGTTTTTCTTCCGACTTCTGATTATAAAGTGATGGAACCCAATTAACTTGTCATTAAGTTCTGCTGGTAGGCAATGGGCAATCTTGGTTTTCTGTCTAAGCACTAAATCATAACTGTTTTCTAAATCTATTGCACCATCCAGCACTGGCTTTGAAATCACTGAATCCATCTTTTTTTGCTTCATTTTTAGCAAATATTCTTATACATTACCGAGTCACTATGCTTCCGTTCTGATGACACTGAATTACTCAGTCAGCAATTTTTTCTTCATTTGTTTAGCTTTCTTCTGTTTGTATACTTTTGTTTTGGCATAGCCTTTAACTGTGTAGCTTTTTTCCTCCAATCTCAAACATATCCGAGGAACAGGAGAATCGGCATTTCATTTCTGATGAAGGGCTTATGCCCGAAACATCGATTCTCCTGCTGCTCAGGTGCTGGCTGACCTGCTGTGCTTTTCTGCCACCACACTCTTGACTAGATACAGTATTCATTTTATCTTGCTCCTGTGAAACATTTCATTGCATTAAAGATGTTATATAAATATGTTGTTTCCATTTTTCTGAGCCCATCTCAGCCTGTACCTCTCAATTTTGTTGCTTGTTTGCTCTTGGATAATGCTGGTATCACTCCCCTTAAATATTTTACTCTAGCAAGTAAGAGAAAGAAACAACAACAGCAACTTAAATGGCATTGTCAACAACCCAAGGTGTTTCATGTGAGTATTTTAAAACAAAATAAATTGGGTCACATTGGGTGGTACTAGGTTAGATAAGCAAAGAGTAATCTCTTAAGGGAGGAAAAACAGGTTGAGAAGTGGAAGGATGTAGAGCATGAGTGCAGAGCTTAGATATTTGATAGCGAGAGGGATGGCCACCTATAGCAGGATACTTAAAATTGGCAATGTTTGGAGTCCAGAATTAATTGAGTGCAGAAATCTGGGAAGGTTGCAGGGCTGGATGAAATTAGAGATTGTGAAGGGAGAGAATTTTAAAATTAAATCATTTGCTGCACTGCATGATCAGGAGCCGATGCTGTTTTTGAGTTGAAAGGAGAAGAGGGCTTGGTGCAATCAAGACCTTGGGCTGACCTTATGTTTATGGAGAAAATTAACCACTCAGGACAACCAAAAGAACATGGAGTACTCAGGTCTACAGATAATAGTGGCATGAATGAGCGGTTCAGCAACAGGTGAGATAACACAGGAGTGAAACAGACAATTTATGGAAGTGGAAATAGGCAGTTGTAACGATTGCATGATTGTAGGAAGCTCAATTATTACAAGTTTGGGATCGGATATGACACACAGCGTATGTGTCATATCACATTCAGTTTCTAACTATTATCAGGGAGATGGATGGATTGATAGCTAGGGAACTGAAATTGGAGCAGAATGATTTCAGTCATCCCAATGTTTAATTGAAAATGTTTGCTCCTCTAGGTCTTGATTTCAGATTAGTATTTTGATAGTTTAGCAACAGGTGAGGAGTTATAGGGATAGTGATTAAGTAGATAATGTGATAACTATTGCTGTGTTTTCAAATAATGTCAGTAGTGGCCACCATATAGATATAAAATATAAATATTTGGACACCAGAGGAAATGGTCCAGGACTCAGTAGGGAAGTCATTGCAAGTGATGCATTAGCTATGATTGCATAGATGAAAATGAAACCAAATGCGAGCAGTCCTACCCAGTTGGAGCTTGGTGGAGAGGCATTGAAGGAGGATAGTTAACAAATTAGATAAAAGATTGCTCATAGGTTCTTAATTGAATTTAATTGAATTTATTGTCACATGTACTGAGGCACAGTGAAAAGCTTTGTCTTGCGAGCAATACAGGCATAATCATATAGCTAAGTAGCATAGATAGTGACATAAGATGTCATTCGTGACTTTAAGAGCCGATTCAGTGCTTTGACAGGGCAAAGGAATGGCTTGGAGGGATTCAAATATGGAGCTCTGGGAAAAACAGGAACTGACTTGGGACGCGAGTGAAATAATCTTCAAGGACTTTGGAGAGGAAAGACAGATTGACAGTGGGTCAGTGGGATGGAGGATTCAAGTGTAGGTTCTATGAGGTTTGAGGTCCCAGCAAAGAAAAGGTTTCTCTCTCCAATAAAGCTACAAAATAATTTCCAATTAATTTTGAACTTAATATTGATGCGTATTCATAGGATATGGACCTTGATATTTTTCAACCTTTATTTACAGAATCCCCACAGTGTGGAAGCAGGCCATTTGGCCCATCATGTTCACACCTTCCCTCCAAAAAGCATCCCACCAAGTCCTTCCCCATCCCTGCAACCCTGTGTTTTCCATGACTAATCCACTTAACCAGCATAAGTGGATTAAGTGGGTGGATGTTGGGTGAATGTGCAAACCCCACACAGACAGCCTTCTGGGTCAAATGGAACCTGGATCCTTGGCACTGTGAGGCAGCAGTGCTAACCCCTGCGCCACCATGCTGCCCATTTTATGTAAATGAATTGTTCAGTTGCTATAAGAGAAATTAAAAAGGGTGTGTCAAGAGTTTGGCAATGAAAAAGGAGACAGAAGCCTTAATGAGAAACGGAGGAATTTTAAAGTCAGAAGCAAAATGGTGTTAGTTTTCTTTCTCCAAATAATTTCCCCCACTTGGTGTATTGCAATGATTCAATTGTGCTTTTTAATTTTTTTGGCTGCTTTTTGATTTCAGTGACTAGGATAAATAAAAAAAAAGGTTATTGCAAGATGCTTTGGGGAGCCATGAGTCCAGTACCACACCCAGACTTTGTAGATCTGAGAGGAATGGCAATACTGATCACAGGTGGGCTCTGTGCTCACAAAAATAGCATCAGGCCGAACACATGTCGTGTTTCCTGAAGTAGAGATAGTCATAAATATCTCTCTTAAGCATTTCATAGCAGCATCACCCAGAGCTATTCTTTGTGATTGATTTTTAAATAAAAATGAATGAATAGTTAGTGACAATTCCCATGTTCATCTCTGGCAGCCCGTGTGTAATACCAAGAACTGTAAGTGGCAGAAAAACAAGTGCAGCAGAGACCTGCAATGCAGTACATATATTGCACAGTTCTTGTAAGACTCAGCCTGATATTGAACTGTGAGTCTTACTGCAAATCATTGAATCGTTGAAGTGAGTAAAAAAAATTATGTAAGATCAGCAAATGGTGTTAATGTATTATTAATCGTTCATGTTTAATACTCCAATATTACAAATAAAAACAGGAGTTTCTTTGTCCTAAAAAATACTTTATATGCATTTGGCAAAGTTGTTGATGAGCTTCTTTAAGAACTTCACAACTGCAAAGCTGAATGGAAAGATGACTATTTAACTGCCAGACGTGAACGAGAGTAACAATATCCAGAAACTGAGAGTTGTACAAGAACCAAATAATGCACGACTTTTTTTGACCCAGTTTGGATGTAATAGCCATTATCTTCATAATGGCCATTTCAGAGGCCAGTTGACAGTCAACCATGTTGCTGTGATTCTTGAAGCTTGTGTAGCAGTGCAGATTTCCTGTCCTGAAGTGAACTAGATGGAGGGTTTTATGACAATTGGTAATAATTTCATGGTCACCATTACAGAGACTAGTTTTCAATTTCTCTATTGAATTTAAATTATACCAGCTACATAATGGGATTTGAACACTTTTTTTTTATTCATTTGTAGAATGTGGGCATTGCTGCCTGGCCAGCATTTATTGGATGGGAAAAAGACTTGAGTGCATTCACCCTATCATGATCTTATATATTTCTATCAGATCCCCCCTCAGTCTCCGACGCTCGAAAGTAAAATATCCTAGCTTGTCCAACCTCTCTCTATAACTCAGACCAGGCAACATCCTTCTAAATTTCTTCTGCACTGTTTCCAGTTTAATAACATCCTTCCTATAGCAAGGTGACCAAAACTGAACACAATACTCCAAGTGCGGTCTCACCAATGTCTTGCACAACTGCAACATAACTTCCCAACTTATATACTTAGTGCCCTGACTGTTGAAGGCAAGTGTGCCAAAAGCCTCCTTCACTGCTCTGTCCACTGTGACTCCATTTTCAGAGAACCATTCAACTGAACTCTAAGGTCCCTCTGTTCTACTACACTCCTTAAGGCCCTACCATTCACTATGAAACTCCTGCCTTTATTTGACTTTCCAAAGTGCAAGACTTCACACTTATCTCTATTAAATTCCATTTGCCATTTCTCAGCCCACTTTCCCAGCTGGTCTGCTGCAATTTCTGGTACCTTCCTCACTGTCCACAATACTGCCTATTTTAGTGTCATCTCCAAACTTATTAATTATGTTTTGTAAATACTCATCCAAATAGTTGATTATAGATAACAAACAGCAATGGGCCCAGCACCAACCCTGAGGCACTCCACTACTCACAGGCCTCCGATCCGACAAGTATCCCTCCACTATTACGCTTTGCTTCCTACCATCAAGCCAGTTGTGAATCCAATTTGCTAACTCCTCTTGGATTCCATGCAATGTAACCTTTCAGAGCAGCCTACCGTGTGGAACCTTATCAAAGGCCTTACTGGAATCCATAGACTATGCTTACCGCCTGGCCTCATCAACCTTCCTGGTCACATCATCAAAGAGCTCTAACAAATTTGTGTGGCATGATCTCCCATGCACAAAACCATGTTATTACTAATCCAACCCTGCCTTTCCAAATGCATGTGTATCTTATCTCAGAATATTCTCAAGTAACTTACTACCACGGATATTTGGCTGATTGGTTTATAGTTCCCAGGTTTTTTTCTTTGTAGCCCTTCTTGAATAAGGGCACAGCATTTGCTACCCTCTAGTCTTCCAGAACTTCACCCATGGCTAACGATAATGCAAAAATATCAGTCAGGACCCCTGAAATTTCTTGTCTAGCGTCTTGCAGTGTTCTTGGCTATATCTAGTCAGGACCAGGAGATTTATCCATCCATACATTCTAGTACATTCAATACCACTTACTATAATGTGGATTGTCCCCAAGTTCCCAAGTCTTCATGTCTTTCTCCACAGTAAACACTGGGGAGAAATAGTCATTGAAGACCTTATCCATCTCCTGTGGTTCGACACATATATGTCCACTTTGGTCCCTTCAGGGTCCTATTTTGCCTATTATTCTTTTTCCTTTAATATACTAAAATAACCTCTTTTTGCTTTCCCAATTTTCCCTCCATCTATAACATCTATAGGTTTTTTTTATGTTCACTGTCTGTCTGTGTGTATGTGTGTGCGTGTAAGGATGAGTTCATAACTGGTTAGAGTTATAGCTTGTGGTTTATAATTGTTTGCCTGTAGCTAGTCTTTTTACTTGTAATAAGTAGTAATTCTTGTTAAGTATAGAAAGCTTATACATACTTTCTATCAATGGAATTCTGAAAATCAGGTTAATTGAGAAATTTTGTGCACTTGTTCAAAATTTTTAATTTCTGCGATGACTGGGAATAGCAGGGCTATTACATTTACAGATTTTCAATGGGGCTATTTACATACTTCAATAAAATCTTTAACTCTTGTGATGACTGTGTGAATAATGAAGCATGATTTCTAATTCACTACCACAGTGAGACACAACAGTGGGCACTTATACCTTAAACCAAAATCCCAAACATACCACTCACCATTCTAAGTTTTAATTTCGAACAAGAATCTCTTTTTATTTAATTGTAGGACATCTGCATTGCTAGCTGGCCAGCATTTATTCCCAACCCTAGTTACTCTTGAGGTGGTAAGCTGTCTTCTTGAACCATGTGCTGCAGGTTGACCCACAATGCTTTCAGGGAGGGAATCCCAGAAGTTTGACCCAGTGACAGTGAAGAAATGATGATATATTTCCAAGTCCGGCAAACTTATTAATTATGCCTTGTAAATTCTCATCCGAATCATTGATATAGATAACAAACACAAATAGGCCCAGCACCAAACCCTGAGGCACTCCACCAGTCACAGGCCTCTGATCTGACAAACATCCCTCCAGTATTAGCCTCTGTTTCCTACCAGAAGATAGTGGTGTTCCCATGCATCTGCTGCACTTGTCCTTCTGGATGTAAGTGGTTGTGGGTTTGGAAGGTACTGTCTGAGGATCTTGAGTGAATTTCTGCAGCGCGTCTTGTAGATAATACACACTGCTGCTCCTGAGTGTCGGTGGAGGAGGATGTAGATGCTTGTGGCTGTGGTGCCAATCAAGCAGGCTGCTTAGTCCTGGATGGTGTCAAATCTCTTAAGAGTTGTTGCTTCTGCACCATCCTGGCAACTGGGGACTATTCCATCACACTTCTGACTTGTGTCTTGAAGACAGTGGATAGGCTTTGGGGTGTCAGGACATAAGTTACTCACCACAATGTTCCTAGCCTCTGACCTGTTCATGTAGCCAATGTATTTAAATGGCAAGACCAATTGAATTCTGGTCATGGTAATGTCCAGGATGTTGATAGTGGAGTTTGTCGGGGGGTATGATAGTGTAGATGGTAACGCCATTGAATGTCAAGTGCACTCAGAGCATGTGCACATCAACTGGCAGAGGTCTTTTCGTAAATCTTCAACCTCTCCCTGCAGCAGGCCACTGTGCCTGCCTGTTTCAAGAGGGCTAACATCATCCACGTGCCTAAGAAGGCTCATGCAGCATGTCTCAATGACCACCGCTCAGTGACCCTAACTTCTGTGGTCATGAAATGCTTTGAAAGGCTGGTCATGGCATTAATCAACTCCAGCTTCCCACTACTGTTGACCCACTCCAATTTGCCTATTGGACCAATAGATCCACGTCAGATGTCATATCACTTGCTCTTCACTCCTCCCTAGAACATCTGGACAGCAAGAACAGTTATGTCAGAATCCTACTCATTGACTACAGGTCAGCCTTCAACACTATTATCCCCTCAAGACTGATTTCTAAACTTAGTGATCCCGGACTAAGCCCCACTCTCTGCAACCGGATCCTCAGTCTCCTGACCCACAAGCCACAATCAGTGAAGATTGGGAACAATATTTCATCATCACTAACACTCAACACTGGAGCCCCAGGGTTGTGTACTCAGCCCCCTATTGTCCTCACTGTATACCCATGACTGTGTCGCCAAATACCAGACATTTACAAGTTCGCTGATGACACCACCATCGTCGATTGAATCTTAGATGGCAATGAAACAGACTGCAGAAGGGAGGTGGAAGACCTGAAAAGATGGTGCACTGAGAACAACCTAGCTCTCAATGCTGGCAAAACCAAGGAACTCATTATTGACTTTTGGCAGGATGTTACTCATGCCCCCCAACACGTCAACAGCACAGAGGTGGAATGAGTGGAGAGTGTCAAGCTCCTGGGAGTGGTCATCCACAAGATTTTTTGGACTCTTCATGTGGACGCACTGGTTACAAAGGCCCAACAACGTCTCTTCTTCTTCAGGCAGCTGAGGAAATTTTACATGACGGCGAATACCCTTGCCATCCTTTATAGATGCGCCATCTAGGGCATTCTGTCTGGATGTATCACTACCTGGTATGGCAACTGTACCATTCAAGATCAGAGACAGTTACAGAGAGCGGTGAACTCAGCCCGGCAATCACAAAGGCCAACCTCCCATCTATAGAATCCATCTACCAGGCCCACTGTCAAGGAAAGGATGCCAGCATTCTCAAAGATCCATCCCACCTTGGCAATGTTTTTCTACAACCTCTACCATTGTGGAGAAGGTACAGAAGCCTGAACACACTCACCAGCCGGTTTTGAAACAGTTTCTACCCTACTGTTGTTAGAATACTGAATGGACTCACAAACCCTTAACATTTGCCTGTATCTGTGTTTTCTTTTTGTTTTTGCCACTGTTTACCTATTATTTACTTATCTATGCTACTTAACTATGTGATCTCCCTGTATTGCTCGCAAGGCAAAGCTTTTCACTGTGCCTCGGTACACGTGACAATAAATTCAATTCAATTCAATTTAGAGGCGGTCTTTGGATAGTGTCTTAATGGCAAATGCAATATTAACATTCATTTCAAGATGGCTAGAATATAAGAGGAGAGATGTACAGCTAAGGCTGTGTACGAATCTGATTGGATTGCATTTGGAATATTGTGAGTGGTTTCGGCCCCTTATCTCAGAAAGGAGAAGCTGGTGTTGAAGGTGATCCAGAGGACGTTTACAAGAATGGTCCTGAATGTGAAGGGCTTGTCATATGAGGAGCAGTTGAGGACTGTGGGTGTGTACTTGGAGTTTTGAAGGGTCAGAGGGGCTGTCATTGAAACATACAGAATACTCAAAGGCTTGGATAGAGTAGATGTGGAGATGATGTTTCCACTCCTAGGAGAAACTAGGATCTAAGGGCATAGTTTCAGAATTAAGGTATAACCCTCTATAACTGAAATGAGCAGGAATTTATTCAGCCAGAGTATGTACTTTAGGATATCTGGTTAACATGGACAAGTTGGACTAAAGGGTCTATTTCCATGCTGTACAGCTCTATGACTCTATAGTTACTCTTTGGAACTCATTGCCGCAGAAGGATGTGGCAAAGTCACTGAAGTCATTGAGTGTATTTAAGACAGAGTTAACTTCTTGATTAATAAAGGGATCAAGGGTTAAGGGGAGAAGGCAGGAGAATAGGGTTGAGAAACATATCAGCCATGCAGAGCAGATTGAATGGGATGAGTAGTTTAAGTCTGCTCCTATGTCTTATAGCCTTATGGAGGAGGTCATTGTCTGGCATTTGTGTGGAACAAATGTTACTTGTTACTTGTCAGCCTAAGCCTGGATATTGTTCATATCTTGTTGCATTTGAACATTGCTTCAGTATCTGAGGAATTGTGAATAGTGCTGAACATTGTGCAATCATTGGCAAGCATCCCCACTTCTGACCTTTGGAGGGAAAATTATTGATAAAACAACTGAAGATGTTTGGGCCGAGGACGCTACCCCAAGGAACAGAGCCGACTGACCTCCGATCACTCCAACCATTTTTTCCTGTGCCAGGTATGACTCCAACTGGTAAAGAGTTTGCCCTTTGATACCCATTAACTGCAGTTTGCTAGGGCTGCTTGATATCAAGGAGTGATCCAGTGGATTTTTCTGACAATTGACCTTATAGTTTCTTGATTGTTCGTTCACTACACTTGGAGCAAAAGCAATGTGTATCATGTGCACTGAGGGATTTGCTAAAAGTTTTTCTCAGTTTTCCAATTATGTAATTATTTCTCCAGCTCAGTCTGCCATTAGTTTCATTAGGCAGATCTCGCAGACCTTACACACTCAAGTTCATGAGAAGTTATCTCATTCATAATCTTGCGTAGTGTTCTAACAAAACATCCCTGGTTTCTGAACCTCTGATATGTAACTCCTGGAAGACACTCTGCCTTCTCAAGCTGCTCCTGTCATAGACTAACCAATGCAGTGAAGATATCACTTTCTCTTCTGGTACAATGCCCTAAGAGGCAGTTAGTAATCATTGGCTTCCATTAGACTTACTTCGGTCCATGATTATACTTGGTAAGATATTGAAATAGTTTATTTTTGTCTTCTACTGTATAACTTAGCAGGAAACTCTTATTGTTTTTTGACTGCCACTGGGCAAATTGGAAGGATTTACAGACTGATAATCAATCTACTGGCCATGTTATAAATGTACCATTAGCGATCCAATCCTGGAGTGGAACTTGAACCTAGAAGTCGTGGCACAACCTGGATGTAGATGTACAAAAATATACAAATTTAACTCCTATTATGAAGGAAGAGGTACTCAAAGCACTTTTTGACACATTAAACTTTAAATTACAACATGTGTCTTCTTTTAAAATTGACTACGTCCAGAAGAATACACTAAATTCAGTGGCTGTCAGGAGAGGGAGACTGTAAATGTTCAATTTGATAAGGTATTAAGGAAGTTCTAAAACAGCGGACTTTAAAAAGGAGAAAGTGCACTAAAAACTGAGCTATAATTTCCTAGAAGATGGTCATAGAGATGTACAGCATGGAAATGGATCCTTTGGTGCAACTCATCTATGCTGGACAGATATCCTAAATTAATCTAGTCCCATTTGCCAGCATTTGCCCCGTATCCGTCTAACCCCTTCCTATTCATATACCCATCTAGATGCCTTTTTAAGTGTTGTACTTGTACCAGCCTCCACCACCTCCTCTGGCAGCTCTTTCCATACATGCATCACTCTCTAGGTGAAAAAGATGCCCCTTGTCCCTTTAAAAATCTTTTCCCCTCACACTTTAAATTATACTTCCCAGTTTTGGAAACCTATATACTGGGCAAAATACTTTGTCTATTCACCCTATCTGTGCTCTTTATTATTTTATAAATCTCTTTCAGGTCACCCCTCAGCCTCTGACACTCCTGGGAAACACACCCAGCCTATTCCGCCTCTCCCGACAGCTCAAATCCTCCAATCTTGGTAACATCCTTATAAGTCTTTTCTAAACCTTTTAACATTTCACAGCATCTTTGCTATAGCAGGAAGACCAGAACTGAACTCACTATTCCAAAAGTGGTCTAACCAATGTCCCGTACAACCACAATATGACCTCCCAACTCTTACTCTCAAAGCACTGACCAGTAAAGGCAAGCATACCAAATGTGCCTTCACTACCCTGTCTACCTGCGACTTTGTTTTCAAGGAATTATGAACCTGCACCCCAAGGTCTCTTTGTTTGGCAACACTTCCCTGGACCTTACCATTGAGTGTATAAGTCCTGTCCTGATTTGTCTTCCCAAAATGCAGCATCTCACAGTTAGCTCGGGCAGTATGCAAGATGGAAGAAGAGACAGCAGTCGAAGAGTGTGGTGCTGGAAAAGCACTGCTGGTCAGGCAGCATCCAAGGAGCAGAAGAGTCGACATTTCGGGCAAAAGCCCTTCATCACACTGCCTGACCGGTTTTGATTTTCCAGGATCTGGATTAGTGGTGCTGGAAGAGCACAGCAGTTCAGGCAGCATCCAAGGAGTGCTGTGCTCTTCCAGCACCACTAATCCAGAATCTGATTTCCAGCATCTGCAGTCATTGTTTTTACCTCGTTGATTTTCCAGGACCACATTCTTAGACTCTGATCTTCAGCATCTGCAATTCTCACTTTCTCCAGGAAGAGACAGCAGTCTGGGGAACAGACATAATTTCCTCTTTCAAGAATACACAAGATGAGGTGTTAAAAACCAGTTCAAATCTCGTCTATGTGTGATAGTGTTAGAAGGTGTACTAATGAACTGAGTTACTAACGAGTGCCAGTAGGCTTTGATACTTTGTATGTCTGTCTGGGTTCTCCCTCAAATGTGCTGTGAAGGTCACAGTCAAAGAACCACTCATGAGACATTGCTGCATTGCAAGTGAAGGTCTCTCTTGTTCAGAGTGAGCCAGTCAACCACATCGAAAGGAATCAGGGCATAAGAATTTCAATTAACTGCCAGCCAAGAATCTCAGAATCGACTACTTCACTATCAACATTCAATTATCTACTCTTGACAAACTACACTAGGATTGAACTATATATTTTATAGCTTATATAATTTGGGTTTGCTTCACATTTTTAATGTGTTTATGTGTTGCATTTTTATTTCTTTTCACATTTAATAACTGACAAACTGACTATTGTTAATTCCAGACAGCCTAATTCAATTGTCTCCTTTTAAATAAGGAATTTGTTTGGTCTGGAAGAAAGGTTTCCATGCTGGTGGATATTCTTTGTAAATAAACCTTATTGCAGCCAAACAATGGGCTGGCTGAATAAAGACAGGGAGCCAGTTCATCTCACCTCTCCCTGCAGCTTGTCAATTTGATGCATCTTGTCTGAAATTATACCTCACCTGGAATTTGAATGCAAAAATTGGGAACTCGTCAAGATCTAGTTGTAACACTTCTACAGCTAATCTGCATCGCAATGTGACGAACATGATCATTTCCAAGAGAGAAATAAATTAGTTATTTTTAATTTTAGAGCTGTTCATTGATGGGATCAGCATGTATGTGGATATTTAAAAACCTTCCTTTGTCTACTAGGTGCCTTCAAGTATGTCTTCAATCTGGAGAAATCACATGAATAATTTAAATGCCCTGTTTACACCTTAAATTCAACCTCTTTTAAGATACTCCTAACAAAGACCATCTCCTCAAAAGATAGTTAATATGGCTTGGAACTTAAATTTTAATACCTGTCATCATGACTTTACTAAGATAAACAAAGAAGTGCTGAATAAACTCAAATCAGGCAGTGTCTGTGAGGGAAACATTTAATCTTTCATGTCAAGTGACATTTCTTCTGAAGAAAGATGAATTAATATTTCTATCTTCAGATTTCCAGCATAAGCTGTACACTACTTTTGCTTCACTGCCAGGATTTCGACCACTCCCTTTGATCTGTATTCACCACAGTGTTACACCTGTGTTAGAATGGATGAAGTATCCCTGCTTCCCACTTCTCTACTGGTTAGAACATAATTCAAATTTAAAGAGTTACCAATTCCATACATCTCAATGTAGTTCAATAATCAGAAAAAAAAGTTAACCAGTATTCTTTGTAACAAGGATTATTATGGACAAACTTTTTGCAACTGAGAATGCAAAGATGATAAACAAAAGATAAAATCTGTAAAAAGGCATACAACTACACTTCTTGGAAACTAACATATATGCACACAACACAAATGCACAATCTCTAATAAAGGAAAATGGAATAACAACTGCGGAGTGTTACATTGACCAATAGTTTAATTAGTTCAATTCAGAGTAAAAATATTTGCAGATTGTCCCAAACGTTGGTCAGTTGCCAAAGTCACTGCTCCACAAACTGTTGGTACAAGAATTTCTTCCTGGATCGATTGCGACTGGCTTAATTTGCTTTTTCTAGAAACAGTAGTGTGGGTTTTGATTTCCTGTATGGAACCCTCCACAGGCAGTGATGAGGCTTTTCAGTTGATTTTCAACTCTTACAGTTTGGGCAAAATTTATAGTTCCTGGCCTGTAGTGTCTCTGTGTTTAAATCCAGTACATCTGTAAACTGGGCCATATGACATTTCTCTAAAAGTATTATTGACTCAACTGAACAGCTTGCATTCTTTTCAAATGCAGCATTTTTTTCCCCGGCTCATTTTTCCTTTGCTTGGTAAAGTGTTCTTTCCTCCCACAATGTCCAATATGTAGGTGTATGACCAGTCAATGATCTTTAAAACTTATGTATCGAATCACTTTCTTCTTAATGCCTGGAATGTCTTTCAGTGTTTCAGAACAGGCATCATTTAATTTATCTTGCATTCTAAAATTATGTCTCCAAGCAAAAAATCATCTTTTACCCATTTGTAAAACAGTCAGTTTCTGGTCTCAAGACTTTATTGTTGTGAATTAGAAATAGTTTAAATCTATAAATTAACGGATAAGTCAGACTCGTGAAACCTCTGTTAATCTTTTGCAGCTGACTAACAACAAGGAACTTCTGTGAATTAGTAAGAAGCACCTGTTAGGCTGTTGTGGTTTCAGAAAAGTAACCCATTGAGTTTCATTGAATTCAGAAGTCATGAAAATCACTGATATGCTTGAGCTGTGCTAATCTGTTGATGTGATGTAATTCCTGTAATCCAATGCTCATAATGACAGTAACTTTTAGAGTTTTAAGTTGAGATAGCTGATCATGGTGAAAGTAGCGTATTAAGTTCTAATTTGGAGGAGAAAGACAATATGTTTTTGACTCAAATTATTTTCATTTAGTCTGTTGAAAATGTTACAACACGTCCCCAGAGCAGGTGGGATTTGAACCTGGACCTTCCGACCCACAGGCAGGGAAGTAACTCTACTGTAAACTACCTCTGTGGAGCTGTCAGAAGTTGATGAATCTATAATTGTGAATTGCCTATATTACCGCCACACTTCAAACTCCCTGTCGAATGATATTATTTATTGTCGGATCATAATTTGTTGGCCATATGTTATTTTCATAGATTTACCAAGACTGCCCACATATACTATTTTGGTTTTCTGGCCTCTGCATGAATTCATAACTTAGTATGGAATTTTGACATGTTTCATGAATCTGCATTCATTAAGTACTCCACAACGGCTGTCTAACTAATTTGTTAGACTTCCAATTACCACACTAAATGCTGCTTTCATTCCTATCATTTTGGGTGTGAATTGATAAGATCCCAGAGCTGCAAACTAAATAAATGTACTATAAAATTCCACCCTGGTCTCCTTTCCATTTGGAATAGGATTTTTAATTCAAAATGGTGTCAGCATTTCATATCAGTTCAATTTCTTTGAGGCCTATTTATTCTGCTTTGTTCCGTCAGTTTTATCCAAGTAAATGTACACTTAGAAAGTCTAAAGCAGAATACCAATAAAATGGCAATTAAAAGACTTTTTTTAAAGAAAGACTTTAGTGCACAGCTGTTTCAGTTAATTGAAGTTGAGCATTTGTTTTGTAAAAAAAATTCTTCCCAGAGATTCATCGATATGATAAGCTACCACCTCACCCATGTTTGATCAACAAGCATTGATCTAATCTGTCACAACATTGTTAAAAAATATATTGAATAATAATGCTGGAAGTCCTTTAGAATGTAAAGCATTGCTTAAAATTTTGTCTCAGCTAACATCTTATTAATGTGCAGATGCATTCCATTAGATTGCAAGTAATTATTGCTTAAAATCAGCTTTCTACCCCCAAATCTTTTTGTTCTGCCTTTTGCAATGTCACACTAATTCAGTTAACCTGTGGATTGTTTATGTGATAAGTTGAGTTTCTGAGGTAATAATGTGGTTTTCTCTGAAATATTACATACTTTATCTCAAGTTTACTTTACTAGGGACTCCTTTCCAACCGGCAGTTCAGGTACCTACACCCCACGAACTTCAGTGATTCAATATGCTATATCATCACTACCTTCTCAAGCCATTTAGGAATAGCCAATAAATACATAGCCAGTGATTTCCCAATTCATGAATGAATAATGAAAAGCAAACAGAAGCAAGAAGCTTCTTTTCAAATCAGTAGCCTGCACGTGAAGCTCAAGTTCTAATCTTTGACGTGGATGTGACTTTATGACAGGTATAGTAGGGAAAAAGTCAATAGCAGTAGCTGTTGCTACTGAAAAGCCTGTCAGCTTGTTTTACAGTACATCAGTTTTAGTTATTTCAATGCATCTCATCTGTATCCATACACCAATGTGGCTCATATTCAGTTGCAAGATGAAATTCTAGGTTTAGTCATAACCAAAAGCTATACGTCAAACCATTGTAACAAAGATTTGTTGATAGGATGAGTTTGACAACTCGGTGGCCTTTGATAATGCCAGTTTTTATGGATATTTCAATCTCAGTGATATCAGGATGTAAAGAAGTGGAAACTGGGGGTATACTGCAAGATTGCCTATTGTGTGTCATTTATCATATTGACGTCAAAAGTTGTGGTTTGAATGAGTTTAAGGCAGGAAATAGATGCAAGCAGTTTTGTATATAGATTTACTGAGACTGCAAGGTCTTAATCTGGTAGAGAATAGGAACAGGGCATGCTGTTTCAGTTCTTTAGTTTCCCATTTTATCTGTGATTTATTTTTTCCAGTGCACAATACTAACAAACATTGTTGATTTATTTCTTTCATAAATGCAATCACAGTAAGCCATTTGGTCAGTCTCTTTTATCCATGTTAAAAGAAGGTAATCTATTGAAGATGATTGTACTAATTGTGATATATTGTGTCTGCACTATGTGACTTTTTTTTATTAATTCATGGAATGAGGGCTGCACTGGCTAGGCCAGACCAGGTAAGGATGGTTTCTCTCTGTAAAGGATATTAGTGAACTAGATAAGTTTTTCAGCAATTGTCAATGGATTCGTGGTCATCATTAGACTCTTAATTCCACAAACTGCTGTGACGGAATTTGAACCCAGGTCCCTAGAACATTACCCGGGTCTACAGTCCAGCAATAATGCCCGACTCCATTGCCTCCCATTCAACTTTAATGTTTGTTCTCTGTTTGCAACTTCTATGTTAGTATTTCAATATTTTGTAGTTAGGAACTGAAGCAATGTTTAGTTGGCTATGCTTAACAATAAGAGGAAGTGGGGACTGCAGATGCTGGAGCTCAGAGTTGAGGGTGTAGTGGTGGACATTCTGATGAAGGGCTTATGCCCAAAACGTCGATTCACCTGCTTCTCAGATGCTGCCTAACCTGCTGTGCTTTTCCAGCACAACACTCTATGCCTAACAGTAGTGGAATACTGGAACAGTATTATGTAACTAGCTTTTTTCTAGCACAGTTCATTGATCTTGTATCATAGTCTCCAAAATTTAATCTTACATTTCTTTGGGACGTTGAGTTCTGTTGGAGGGTTTTGCAAGATCAAGGAAGATCTCTCACCATATCTTACCAAACTCACCTCAATAGTTACCCACTGTGCTTCTATAGCATCCCTCACATTAGAGGTCCTCACCACCTTACCATACGCTGTTACCAGCACAACTTGTCACTCTGAAGAGATCACGGAATTTACCGGCATTTTGTACTATCTTTAAAATCCTTTGTTCATCCGGACAAGCGCTATCGGTCTGGAGCTGCCATGCATTGTTCCTGATATTTGCCCTTTGCAGACAGGAATCTGGAGGTCCAATGGATATAGTGGAGCCAGTGCAGGACTTAGTTCTACCCCGGGTCCAGCAGTAGAGATCACATTACCAGATCATGCCAACCTGGTTTAAGATTGTATTCTCAGCTGTCTGGAGAAATGCTTGTACTGTATGAAGAAGTTCAATGTCATTCTCCACTTCATCAAAATAAGTTCCAACACTTTCTTTCTGATGCATCTCGGTCAATGTCTGCTACTGTACCCACCTGCCGCCAAGGTTAATGTTCTAATGCGATCACTATTGTCTGCAACACTTACCTCACTCCGTCACCTACTTAAACCCCAACAACTCTAAAGCTGCATGCTCTATGTGCTGCTTATGTACTTGCGAGAGACACATCCCCACCTGCACCAACAATTATAACTTTCATTTCCCATAATGCCACCTCTCTCTCTCATTCTATGAGGAAAACAATCAACAACATGATAGAAATAGTCAAGATTAGTTGTGTGCTGTCTATCATTGGTTCCTTACCAGTTTTGAAAAGAGCATGCTGACTCTCATCAGCCCAAGCAGGACCTGAACTGATATAAGAGGCTGCCCTTGACTTATTGGGCTGGAGAACCCTGAACAAAAGCTATCCCCCTTGACTTGATGGAAGTTTGCTGCCAACTATGACAAGTATATCCTGGTTTTGTGTCTGCAAGAGGCTGAGGGGGCAAAGTACACAATGCAGGAATGTTGTGTGCATCCAAGTAGACTCGGTGAGTGAATGCTATGAGACCAAATAAACAGGCTGGAGGTGCAGCCTGGTCCAGTCCTTGAGCTGCATATGTGCTCTTGAGCACCTAATATATTTCCTGCAGCATTACAATGATGTTGCTGGTGCAGCCAAAGTTCAGCATTGGTGTACAGAAGCATCCTGTAAATGGATTTAAAATGTGCTGTGAAGGTTCAACACTGGCATATGTTGGATGCCAGTGTCAATAGATGTGTGATACATGTGATTGGTGCCTATCACTGCAGTCTAGTCTCGTTTGTATTACTCAGGTAATTTTTTTTGGTAGACTGGACAGTTTCAAGCAGCTTACTTCAGGTATAAACTCTTTGATTTCTCCTTTCCGGCTTCTGGGCTAAGTCCTGGAACATATCCCTCATGGGTACGGGTGGATTACTCTATTTGATGATTTCCCTAACCTTAGTTGAATAGTGAGTGCTCCTTTTAGAATTTTTCTTGGTGGTAGGAGTATATTTATGCTGAGTATTCTGCAATATTCCCTTAAATGTCTGCCACTGATTTATTCTCCAGCCTAGTACGCTACTTCACTTCAGCCAGCTTGACTTCTATGCCCACGTAGTTGCCCTTAGTTTTAAATGCTAGTCTCAGACCCAATATTCTCTTTAAACTGAACATAAAATTCAAACATATTGTGGTTGCTTCTACCAAAGGATGCTTTAACTCCAAGCTAATTAATTAATACTGTCACCTTACACAACACCAAGTCTAATATAATCACCTCTTGTGTTTGGTTCCAAACTATGCTGCTTGAAGAAGCTACCTTGAAAGCATTCTATGAACTCCTCATCCAGGCTACCCTTTTGAATTACAACACACCAAGTTCCCAAATCATGGAAAGAGCATCTTCTGTTCCCCCACCCTTTTAAAAGACACACACACATACGTACATATGCACAAACATAGATACCAATCTTCTGTTCCCCTACCCTTTTAAAAGACATGCACATAAATACATATGCACAAAGACAGACACATGCATTATTCTAATTTATAATGTTTTCTTTTGTATTAGGTTTGCTTTGATTACTTTGTCTTCATTGCTATGACATTATCATTGCTAGTCCAGAGTTTGCAACATTTCCAGCACTCTGATTTCCTAAACTTGCATTGAAATACTGTCATAGATGTGCTTAGAAATTAATAGTTTGTTTTGGGAAAGTTGTTTAGTAAGTATGCCTCTAACAGCTTACTTGAAATACTTGGTGACTTGGTGTTAACCATGAGTTTGCAAATTAAGTTGGAGTATCTTTATTCATTTCGCAATATGTCATATGTAATGTAGACTTTGTAAATCTACCTCCCCAGCTTTGGAGTATTAATATTGTATTTTAATGCAGATGTAATTGAAATACTTCCATGAGAAAAGACATTGAGATTTTGAAAATTAGGAAATTTTTAAGAAAACATGAATCTGGTCCTGAAGAATGATAAACATGTTATACTTTCTTTGTGATCAATGTTGCATCATGTTTTATGACATAGGACTTGGACTCGAGCAAAGGATTAGGCTAATGGTGTCCTAAGTAGGACATGGCATTTGAAGATGCATTCCCAATCTTAACAATGTTTGTGAAATTATTCAACCACCGCCTGCTTGGTATTCAAGCTCTTGAGGTTCCACAGCTGGGATTATCCTTCAATACTATTTCTTCCAACTTCTTTCTGAACATATGTTTGGAGGGCTGTCTGCCTTAGTGAGGATAAACAAATTCCCTCCTTTTAACTAAATGCAGTGCCTAAAAATCTCTTCCATAGTCTTGGGAGGATCTTGGAGGCTGTATTGGGAATGATTTCAGTCCACTAAAATCATAATACTCCTCCTATTTCAGCAGTGGTAAACACATGATATTGTGATCCTTGCCATTCAGTGAATAGGCCAAACACATGGAAATGAGCAGGGAGTACAAAGCTGGCATCCTGCCTGATGTGCAATCAACAGTTATGGGTTAATCATACATTGTGATCCCTGAACACTTTTTCAGGGATATCCAATTTAATTATTCATTTATTTATTGATATTTGTTGAGGCAGACATATTGGTCATAACTCTGGAGAAACATCTTCTACTTTTCCTTGAGTAATCCTATTGACTATTTTATGCCACCTGGGACAAAAGACACATCATACCACAATAGTCTCATTCAAAACACACAGTGCGGAATCTTATTGGAGTCTAGCCGACATGCCGTGGCAGGGCCAGCAAGGCCAATCTTGACCATTGGGAACATTTTGCTCCATCTTTTATGCTATTGACAAGCACCGTGGTGAATGTCTCACTAAACAATGGTAAATTGCCAATTAAACAGAATTATTGTTTTAGGAATATCTTGTTCATGACCGAACTCATTTCCTAATATTTAGCTTTCTGTCGTATCAAACATGGCAAACGAGCAAGAAAACTTGACATGGAAGTTAGAGCAACACCTGCTGAATTCAGCTCATTGCCACCTGCAAAAGGACCTGTGTGTTGCATGTAACCAAACTCTATCTCAGGGCACAGTCCATGGCCTGCAGCCGTGTGAACCCCTCATCCCCGGACATTGGCATCTGGCATTTGCCCTCATAACTATAATGACATCTATCCATTACATTGGCAGAGTGCTCTGGAAACACAAAACTGCATTATAAGGTGCACCAGCAACCCACATTAAAAGGACATACTTGCATGGACAGGCACTAAATTGAAGGACTGGACCAAACTGCAACTCACAGCTGTTCGCTTGCTCTCCTGGTGCCCGCTCACTTAGCACCTACCTGCATCCATACCTTCCTCTGCCTTCCCTTGCTGTGCCAATTAGCAATCTCACAAACAGCCAGCTTGCTTTACTGGTTCAGAGTCCTCAGTCAAAGGGTGTTGACACCGTGCTGTACTGCAGTGTGCTATATCAGTCTCACACCTGCTCCACGCCACATTAGTTTATAGGACAAACACACTACCTATACAGCAAGCACAAAGCCATACCTCAAAGTCTTTGGGGACTAGTCCTCACTGCAGTTCATGGTGTCACCCATCAGTCAGGGCATCCCAGCACAGTCAGTCAAGGCAGCAGTGTCCGATACCAGTCCAAGGTATTGGCCACAGTAGGTAAACCACTTGAGTGTTCTTGGTCAGGGTTCCATGAATCTGCTGTCTGGGGAGTGGCTTTAAGTCTGACATGTCTCTCCATTAGGGTGTAGTGCTAATGCTAGTGGAGAGATGTGCAGCTACTAGTCAAGGGTCTAGGCACTTCTAGTCTAAGGTTGTCCACTTTGGTTGCTCAAGGGGGTGGGCCAAGATCAGTATGTAATGTCTGTCCACAGAAATTAGGGGGAAAGTGATTTGGATTGGGACTGAGGGACAAGGGAGAGGGGTGCGCAGTGTTGTTGCTACAGGAAAGATAATCAGCACCTTATTCTTTAGGATTCAGGCGTGTAGTCTGGTAGAATAGGGATGTGGCAATTGTGAAGATGCGCCAACAATATACAGTTGGTTCTGCTATAACAAGTGTTTCTTCATTGTGAATCGGCTATAACGTGATTGAAGAATCTTGACCATTATTTAGTAGAACACAAACTTTCCCTATCTGTATTGGCTAGAACATGGTATTGGACCCATTGGTTTAAATGGTGCTGCTATTACGCGATTTTCTTACAACGAGGAATCACGTGGGAATAAACTATTACGTTATATCAGAATAGACCTTATGTAAAAGTGAATATGGTAAATTATTGTTAGGAAGGCGGTTTGTCAAGTAGGAGGGGATTTGTCCATAGTTAGGAACACCTTGACTGCAATATGGGGACAATGTATGACCACACATGACATAGACACCTCAAGTACAAATGATTTTTGGGAAGCAGGCAGTTGTTAGGTACTTGGGAAGGTACAAACCAATAATATTTATGAGAAGACCTATTAGGAAGAGAACTTGGAAGTTTAGTGGCTCAGAGACACTTGGAGGCAATGGTAAACGAAACGGCTGTGATCACAGTATGTAGGAGGCTGCTGATGTTAAGGCTTTTGAAGGGAGAGAACATTACACACAGACCTATTGGGTCTTTAATTTCTGACCAATTTATTGTATTGCTCTTCTTTGTGTTTTTACCCCTTCCTGCTCCAGTCATTGCTCACCAACTCATTCCGCCAACACTTTCCACCACAGAGGATGGAAAGGAATAGGGATGCTGTAGGACCAGGGCCAAGGGAGTGGACATGTGGGAAGAGAGCTCCTTTCCTGTGCACCACCACATTGGAAAATTCATCACCGCATTATCTTTTTTTATATATGTTCTTGGTAAAGTTCGTCTGAACATGAAAGTAGCAAGGTCAATATCTACTATAGGAAGCCAGCTTTTTAAAAAGAATTTTTAATCAAGCTGTTCTGACAGGTTATGACACAACCATTGAGCAGGTGGGACTTGAATTCAAACCCTCTGGCCCTTCGCCCTAACCATTGCACTAGAATAGCCACCATAGCCAGTTCTGGTGTCCCTTACTTCTGAGTCAGGCAGCCTGGGTTTGAGTCCCATCTCCTCTAGAGGTGTGTTGTGACATCTCTGAATAGGTTCATTGTGCCTGCATTTTTAAAACTGACACTGCATCCCAAGAAGAATAACACTTCAAGAAGGCAGCTTGCCAAGGGTGATTAGGGCCAGGCAATAAATACTGGCTCAGCCAGCAACAGCAACTGTTGAAAAAGATTCTTTCCATTATCGATCCCATGGTCACTGTTTTGATGTTACCAGATGCAACAGTTTGCCATTAGATTAGATTAGATTAGATTAGATTAGATTACTTACAGTGTGGAAACAGGCCCTTCGGCCCAACAAGTCCACACCGTCCCGCCGAAGCGCAACCCACCCATACCCATTACGTTTACCCCTTACCTAACACTACGGGCAATTTAGCATGGCCAATTCACCTGACCTGCACATCTTTGGGAGGAAACCGGAGCACCCGGAGGAAACCCACGCAGACACGGGGAGAACGTGCAAACTCCACACAGTTGGTCGCCTGAGGCTGGAATTGAACCCGGGTCTCTGGCGCTGTGAGGCAGCAGTGCTAGCCACCGTGCCGCCCACATTACTTGTTCATATAGAAGTGATATCATGAATAAATTCAGGTAATTTAGTTTGTGATACACAAACAGTTAGATGTTGGTTTTTAAAAGCTTTGGAAGAAAACTAAAAGCAATTAACTGTTTTTATTGTGTTGAGGTCTTTTTTGTTATGATGTGAATGCATACTACTAACAGAGATTTGCAATGCATGTTTTGTTTATGCCAGCTGGAAAAAAAATTATCTAGATTGTGCCCAATATTTATGATGCTGTGAAGACACCTTCTATTGTATTTTGAATATATTTGATTGTTTGTTACTTGTTTCTTTCCTGCCATAACCTGTGGGTAACTAGGGAAGTTCAACATCAGACTCAGTCAGGAGTTGATTCTTTATGGAATTTTTCATGATATGTTATTGATAGTACAATTGTTGACGATTAGCTCAGATGTGTAACCATGAGGTGTATGTATGATTGACTGACTCATAATCTGTTTGCTTTAAATGCGCAGATGAAGTTGTTATGCAGGCTATTTTTGTCTGGTAAAGTAGTTTTCAATTGCTACTTTTTTGAAATGTAGGAAACCTGTTTAAAAAGATAATAGTTTAGTGCCCAATTAAATGCCAGACAAGTGCAATTTTTATGAAAGATATTTTGTTTCAAAACCATTTATAAGCAGAAATTTTGTTTTACAGCATTTCTTCAATTCAGTTGTTATATATAAAAAATAAACTCCATGCTGTGCTCTGACTTTAAAAGAGTAAAATTAATAGAAGGTAAATTAAGTACATGAAGTACTCTGCAGGCCTGGCAGCATCACTAGAGTGAGAAACAGTCAATGTTTTAGGCTGCTGATGAAAAGCCAGCAATCCAAAATGGATAGTATTTTGTTTTTAAAATAGAAAACCATTTTTGAGTTGTTCCAAAAGAATGGATGAATCGGAACACAACACCTTTCATATTTCAAGACATCCCAAAGCATCTGTTATGAACATTTTGAAATGTAGACACTTTTGTAGGCAAATCTGGCAACTAATTTCTTCACAAAAGGTACCCCAGACATCACTGGGATAAATGTCCAGCTAATTTGTTGTATTAGGCGATAAAGTTGGTGACAGATGACTATTGCTCAGGAATGAACTGAGTGATTTATTTTTGCTGGAACATGGAAGTGGCGATTTATTGTTCTAACATAAAGGTTAATGTGTGGGTTACCACTTTCATGTTTTTGCGCATGACAGCCAAATGTATTTGTGTGAAATTGCTTTTTGTCTGAAAAATAAAACAAGTGAATAAAGGACTGCATTGTATTACAGGCTTATGAAAGTAGAACACCTTGTATTTTGATTGCAGCTTATTTATACTAATTAGATCATGCAAAATATATAAACAAGTATCATCAGATTCAGGTACTTTATAGAATTAAAGTCGTTTTGAGAAAAAGGTTTAGTTTTGAGGGTGCATTTATCAAATGGTGTCTGAACCACACAAACCAGGATTTATCCATTGTTTGTGCTGAGCTGATTGAGCTCACATAAGTGTTCAGTGACTGGTACTATGTTGGCTACCTCATTTGAATATGGAAGAGGGAAAATTCTGTCCTTAAAGTTTGTATTTGTACGTTTGTGTTTTCACATAATTGATGATAGACTTTCATGTTCATGTGTATTGAATTTCATTTTGTTTGAGATTCCAGAGGGCTCCTGCAAGTACAGTGCCAGATTAGTGGTCTAGCTAAAATACTAGCTGGGCTACTGTACCTAATCAAAATTGCGTTACTGTCTGAGCACTTGTCACAGTATTAATATAGTTCTGGCTATAGGTGTTTGGGATCTCTGGCATTCACGAATGGTGATACAGTCAGGCTAAAGAATTCTTAGGTAGCAAACTAAGAAGAATGAAACTGATTATCTTTTACCTTTAAACATATGTTGCAGAGAGTGAAATGCTTAATTTATATGTTTATAGTATTTTAGACATTTGAAGAAATATTTGTCATTCCAGATGCAAGATCCAGGGCAGGTTTCAGGGCCAATTTAAAAGCTAACTTACCAGAAGAGATTTTAGATTGGCCAAATGGTTTTGTTAAATTGAGTGTTTATATCATTATCTTAAATATGGAAGAACAACTCTTTTAACAAATGTTACAAAAATTAATGCTGAAAACATTGCCTCAACTTTTCCATGCCTTGTTTCAATGTAAGAACTTATTGGTCTCTGGAGACTATCTCATTGCCATGTCAAATGAATAGACAGGGAAAAGAAGTTGTCTCAGTTTGGAGGGGAGCATTCACATGCTGATGTCCCCATGTGCCTACTGATTTTGTCCTTCTAAGTAGCAGACTTTGTAGGTTTGGGAGGTGTTGTCCAAGAATCCTTGGTAAATTGTAGATGATACTCAGCAACTACAATTACACTAGAAGTATCAATCAAACTTTTAACTTTGTTTTGTAAATCTCATTTCTCAAAGAATGGTTATAGCAAAGAAGACCAATTGTCTTGTTGTGACTACGCCAACTGTAAATACTAATAAAATACCACTCCCCGTCTTTTCTTTGAGGCACTGTAAATATTTGCTCTTCAGGCAATTATACAACCCTCACCATTGAAAGCCATGACTGAATTTTCTTCTGATTTAACATGAATTATGATAAAACTAACACAGAAATTAAATCTTTGAAAAATGTATCAGGAATAACATTTTGGAAGTTAAAAATCACACAACACCAGGTTATAGTCCAACAGGTTTAATCGGAAGCACTAGCTTTCGGAGCGCTGCTCCCTCATCAGGTGGTTGTCATTCCGAAAGCTAGTGCTTCTAATTAAACCTGTTGAACTATAACCTGGTGTTGTGTGATTTTTAACTTTGTACACCCCAGTCCAACATTTTAGAAGATTCACTGGTCATGTTTTTAAAAATCATGGATAAAAGAGTAAGGAAAATGTCATGAATTTTTCCATGTAAAAAGTTTACATGGTTCAATAGCTTAGCTACAAAGTGATGATTATTGAGTTTTTTTTGTGTTGGTCCTGCCATCCCATGTCCCAGAATTCTCAATACAACCTGGCCCACATTTGTTTCCAACTTTGAATGAAGTGTCAGCCACCATTGAACAGTACATAATCAGTTGATGAAAATGCTGACAGATGCAGGAGGCCATTTGTCATATCGTAAATGCACAATGCAAGCAAAATATAGTGGACCAGTTTTATCTGGCTTTATTCTGTATATAATCCAAAACCTTAAAACAAATTAATTAATTAAAATTAAACAGGTGGTGTGTTTTGCATGCCAGTATCTCTGGCAATTGTTGACAGCCTTTTTTTTTAACAACAGTAAACCTAAATTATAGTCACTTCAAAAATAATTCATTTTGCAAGCAATTTTTTTATTCACACATGGGATGTGAGTGACGTTGGCTAGGCCAGTATTTATTACCCGTCCTTAATTACTGTGGAGAAGGTTGTGATGCATTGCCTTCTTGAATTGCTGCAGAACTTGGAATTTCAGAATATCCACAAGTGCTGTTAGGATGTTAGATTAGATTAGATTACTTACAGTGTGGAAACAGGCCCTTCGGCCCAACAAGTTTTTTTTACCCAGTGACTATGAAGGAATAGTGACATATTTCCACTCAAAATGATGTGTGGCTTTGAGGGGAACTTGCAGTTGGTGGTATTCTTATGCATTTATACCACTTGTCCTTTTAGGTCATAGAGTTCGGGTGTTAGGAAGATTTGAAAGATCCTTGGTGCATTGTAGCAATGCAAGTTGTAGATGATGCACCTTGCTGCCACTGTGCATTGGTGGTGAAGGGTGAATAGTGGTTTGGATGCCAATTAAATGGGCTGCTTTGTCCTGCATGGTGATGGAGGCAAATGGAGAGCATTTTGCTTTGACGTTGACTGACAGACACTGGGGAGACAGAAGGTGAATTACTCACTATAGGATTCCTAACCTCCAATCTGCTCTCGTTGCCACAGTCTGGCTAATACAATTCAGTTTCTGATCAGTGATAACCCTCAGCATATTGATAGTGGGTGATTCATTAAATATAATGCAATTGAAATCAAGGGTGATGGCTAGTTTGTCTCTTGTTGGAAATGGTCATTTCAGGCGCAAATGTCACTTGCCACTTGTTAGCCTGAACATAGATACTGCCCAGGTCTTGCTGCATGTGGGCATGAACAATTTCAGCATTTTAGTGTTTGAAATACTGCTGCTCATTTTGCAATCATCGGCGAGCATATCCACTTCTGACCTTACAGTGAAGCAGCTAAAGATGAAGACTTATCCTGTGTTTTGTGTTGAGGACATAGCATAGTCATTTTATCACATTTGAAAAGTGTGGCACTGGAAAAGCACAGCAGATCAGGCAGCATCTGAGGAACAGGAGAGTTGACACTTTGGGCATAAGCCCTTCATCAGGAATGTGGGGGCTGTGAAAGCGGGTTGAGAGCTAAATAGGGAAGTGGGGATGGGGGGAAGGTAGCTGGGAAGGCGATAGGTAGATGCAGGTGGGAAGTGATAGTGATAGGTTGGTGGGGTGTGGAGCGGATAGGTAAGAACGAAGATGGACAGGTAGGACAGTTCAAGTGGGTGGTGCTGAGTTGGAAGGTTGGATTTGGGATGTGGTGAAGGGATGGAAGATTAGGAAACTAGTGAAGTTGATGTTGATGCCACGTGGTTGAAGGGTCCCAAAGTGGAAGATGAGGTGTTCTTCCTCCAGTCGTAGGGTGGCTTGGATTTGGTGGTGGAGAAGGCCCAGGACTTGCGTGTCCTTGGGGGAGGGGGAGTTGAAGTGGTCAACCAGAGGGTGGTAGGGTTGTTGGGTGCCTGTGTCTCAGAGATGCTCCCTGAAATGTTCCACGATTTGGCATTCTGCCTCCCCACTGTAGAGGAGACCACATCGACTGCAACAGATACAGTAGATGTGGTATTTAGATGTGCAGGAAAATCTCTGCTGGATCTTACTACTTTAAATTAACCACCTCCTTGAAAATGCCTTCTCGGTTCTGTAACACACTCTGATGATCTGGTTAGGGACTAATAACTAATGTGTTTAAAGTATGAGGTTCCAGATACTTAGTAACAGAATAAAGATCCCATGAATTTGAACAAACAGACAACTTTATTATAAAAGGTTTGAAAAGTAAAATCATTTACTATGAAAGTTATGTCGTAATATTCAGAGTGAACATGAGATAAATTTGAGTTAACAGACAAATTGTGATTTAACTCCTCACAAAGCAGAACAAATAATGACTGCAATTGCAGTCAAGATAGATCCCAAGGGTTACTTAGCCATCCACAGAGATGAGAATGACATTGTGTAAGTCACCAAATCTCAGTACGACACTGCCTACTTTGCAAGTCATTTAACTTTTTAGTTTGGAGTTTTATCTTTGGAACTCCTTCAAAGACAATTATATCACAGTTTAACTGAATGAATGCTCACATCCTGGTAGTTTAGTCTGTTTCGCATATTTCACTAGATTCCTGAGGCAGGGCTACAGCATCTACTCACAGATAGCTTTGCTCAGCTGACATTAGCAGTGGATTCATCTAAGCTCCAATATTTCTTCACAATGCTATTTGTGAACTTCTGTCACCTCAGCTGCTCTGGATTAGCAATGGCTTTCAAGGATCTCAACTGCACCTAATGTTGCTAATGGTTCCCAGCACATCTATGAACCGTAAAGTGTTTGGAGCCTGCAATGGCACCTTTTTGGTATAGAGCGTCTTGCTCTTCAACTGATAGCCTACTCACATGGCATATCTTTTCTTACCTCCATGGGTCCTGTGGTCAACTTTACCTGTCACCACTACATAAAGATGGATGAATATCTCCAGGATGGCCACAGAAGAACTCTGAATACTGGGGTGGGAATCCACAGGCTGTGATACTTTGCAGCTATGAAATGTTAGCCTCTGTCAGAAACTTCTCCCCTGAAGACAGAGTTAAGTCCGCATTCCTTAACAATTCCAATCCACACTTCTTCCCGAAGGCAGGATCCTTACTCTAGCTTCTGATCTTCACTGAGCACATTGGAGCTTATGGAGGCAAAGTCCCTCCTTCACATTGAAAATAACCTCCATCATGTTGTGTGGCACTATCACCATGCTAAATGGGACATACTTTGAACGGATCTAGCAACTCAAGACTGGGCATCCATAAGGCGAGCTGGACCATCAACAGCAGCAGAATTGTACTCCAGCACGATCTAAAACTTCATGGCCCGGCATATCCCTGATTCAACCATTACCATCAAGCCTGGGGATCAATCCTGGTTCAATGGAGAGTGCAGGAGGGCATGCCAACAGCAGCACCCTCATACCTGAGGATGAGGTGTTAACCTGATGAAGCCATCCAACAGGACAACTTGCATTCCAAACAGCATAAGCAGCAAGTGATAGACAGAACTAAGCAATCCCACAGCCAATAGATCAGATCTAAGCTCTGCAGTCCTGTCACATCCTGTCGTGAATAGTAGTGGACAATTAAACAACTCACTGGAGGAGGAGGCTCCACAAATATTCGCATCTTCAATGATGGAAGACCCCAGCATATCAGTGCAAAAAATAAGGCTGAAGCTTTCAAAGCAATCTTCAGCCAGAAGTGCTAAATGGATGATCCATCTCTTCTGCTTCTCGTGGTTTCTGGCATTACAGATCCCAATTCCATTCACTCCACATGGTATCAAGAAACAGTTGGAGGCACAGCAAAGGCTACAGGTCCTGACAACATTCCGGCAATAAAACTTCCGACTTGTGCTCCAGAATTTGCCACTCCCCTAGACAAGCTGTTCCAGTACAGTTGCAAACTGGCATCTACCCGACAATGACAGAAATTGTCCAAGTATATCCTGGACATAAAAAGCAGGACAAATCCAACCCAACCAATTACACCCCATCAGTAAAGTGATGGAAGGTGTCATCAATAGTGTTATCAAGCAGCACTTGCTCAGCAATAACCTGCTCACTGACGCCCACTTTGTTCCTGACCTCATTATAGCCTTGGTTCAAACATGGATGAAAGAGCTGAATTCCAGAGATGAGTGAGAGTGGCAGTTGTTGACATCAAGGCTGCATTCAAGTGGGTGTGGCATTAAGGTACACGAGCAAAACTGCAATCAGTGGGTATCGGGGACACACTTTCTAGGGGTTAGAATCATATCTGACACATAGCGAGATGGTCATGATTGTTGGAAGTCAGGCATCTCAGCTCCAGACATCTCTGCAGGTGATTTTCAGGGTTGTGTCCTAGGTCCAATCACCTTCAGCTGTTTCATCAATGACCTTTCCTCCAATAGAAGGTCATAAGTGGGGATGTTCGCCAATGATTGAACAATGTTCAGCACCATTTGTGACTCCTCAGATACTGAAGCAGTCTGTGTTCAAATGCAACAAGATATGGACAATATCCAGGCTTAAGATGGCAAGTGGCAAGTAAGATTCATGCCATACAAATGCCAGGATGTGACCATCACCAATAAGAGACAATTTAATCACTTGCCCTTCGAATTCAATGGGGTTACCATCACTGAATCCCCACTATCAATATCCTGGGAGTTATCATTAATCAGAAACTCAACCGGACTCACCACATAAACACAGTGGGTACAAGAGTAGGTCAGAGGCCAGGAGTATTGTGGCGAATGACTCCTCTCCCGACTACCCAAAGCCTATCCACCATCTATAAGGCACAAGTCAGGAGTGTGGTGAAATACTCCCTACTTGCCTGGATGTATTCAGCCCCAACAGTACTCAAGAAGCTTGACACCATCCAGGACATGGCAGCCTGCTTGACTGACACCATATCCATAAGCAGCCACATCCTCCACCATCTACACTTAGTAGCAGCAGTGTGTGCTATCTACAAAATGCACTGCAAAAATTCACCAAAGATCTTGAGACTGCACCTTCCAAACTCACTCCCACTTCCATCTAGAAGGGCAAGGACAGCAGATATATGGGAACACCACCACCTTCAAGCTCTCTGTCAAGCCACTCACCATCCTGACTCAGAAATATATCACCGTTCCTTCACTGTTGCTGGGTCCAAATTCTGGAATTCCCTCCCAAATGGATTGTGGGTCAACCCACAGCAAGTGGACTGCAGCAGTTTAAGAAGACAATCTTCTCAAGGGCAACTAGGGACGGGCAATAAGTGCTGGCCAGCCAGTGACGCCCACATCTCATAAAATGAATAAATAAATAAAAAACTCATGGCTACAGTTGTCTCTTTCTTGCCTTGCCAAAATGGTTGTTCAAGATGTGACCCGAAACAGCAAGTGTTAATGGGGACTGATCATGGAGCAAATCAGAACAGAGCTTGACCCATTGTCACCCGTTTTTGAGTATGTTTTCATGTTTTCCTACAGAAGTGTTACATACCTATTGAATGGAGGCATGCTGGCTAATTCTTTAACTCTATCCCCTCAAACTCAACAGTGCAACAGTATTTTGTGGGATCCCTCCTGTTGCCCTGCCTGAAATCAGCAAATTAGTGCAGGTTGAATCTGGACTTCTCTCATACAATGAATTGATCCTTTCCATGCTCTTAGCAGGAAGCTATATTCAAAGGGGAGTAAAGATTTGCAACATGGCTACAACACTTATGTTGGACCTATTTTTCCTTCAAGCATAGTTCAGTGCTCAGAGTTTAGAATCACTGATTCTTTTTTATCTTACTGCATTTGATGTCTAAGTGGGGAAACCGTTCAATCATTTAATTTTCATTTGCGATAGCTGTATTGGCTGAATTTTTAAAATGGTTTTCAGAAGAAAATTAATTTATAGAAAAGATTATTACTCATGAATATTGCATCCTACTTAGCATTGCAGTAAAGTCGAAATCAAATATCTGATTGCCTGAAGGGCAGTTTAACATCAATGCAATCAAATACTTTACTCAATAGCTGTAGTGTCTAAAAGACATAAAGAACAGCTTGATGCAGTAGTTGGACATAGAATAAATCATGTATTGTAGCAGAGACTTAGTAATTGATGGTTTTGATGCTGAGTGGCAGTTGGAAGAAAGGGAAAGAGGGCTCCTGCTAAATGGATTGGTTACGGGAGGCACAGTGCTCTAAGGGAGCAGCTATTTTCATAAAAATCTGCTGATGGCTTATTTCTCTTCACCTTGCATCTTATAAATGTCAGTGCTGGAGGAACACAACAGTAGATGGCATCGCAGTCAGCAAATCATTATGGTAATCATTAACTTTTTATCAGCCACATTGCATCTGTTCTTCTATCAGTACCTGTGCGTGGGACAAGATCTGCTTCACCATCTCTTAAAAGTTAATGGTTAATGTTCTGCACAGTCAGCAAGCTGAAAAAGCAAGGAAGAACAGCAAAATTGTAGGTTGTCTGTAATTCCTGATAAGAGTTGCTGTCTCTTGCCAGATTCAACCTAAAAGGGGAGTAAGGTCATGGTTTGGGGTCATTTAAATTTTAGCCCCAGGAGTGATTCTCTAGTCTGTCATTGGTGACATGCAAAATTACAATAAATAGATCTGAAGTCTCTGACTGGGTGCCAACAGTTTCGAGAGACCCACTGACGGTGTGCAGTTAATTTTGTGGATTTGTTGACATTGATGAAGATTAATTAAAATCTTTAAGTTAAAAATTAATATCTTATTATGAAGCACAGAACTAAGTCTGGCTGAAGAGAATAAGACAGACTATGTTGAAAAATAGACCTTTAGATTCTTGGTGTACACCCATTAGATTTTTAGTCTATAGAAAAATATGTTGATTCCAATGTTGTTAGTTAGGTAGGGCTTTTATGGATCTAGTTTCCCAAATCTGCTCTTTAATGCTTAAATTTGATATTTCTATAAAGTATAATTTTTGCAGATATTGACTTCATAAGTTTGAACAGATTTTTACATTTTGCTGAAGGCTCCCTTCACTATAGTTTTATAAATGTTAATCTTTAAATATTTACACTGAAGCTGAAGCTGAATACTAGAGAATGCTTATGGAATGCATTCTTTTAACCTCATCATGGGATGCGAGCCTCAAAGTCAGAATTTGTTGTCCGTCCTGAATTATCCTGGGAAAGATGCTAATGAGGTTCTTCAGTCCAACATGTGTAGGTGCACCCACATGTGTTGTTCCATGTTTTTGACCCAGTACCAGTGAATGAATCAGGATCGTATGTATTTAGAGGAGAACTTTGTAGGTGCTGGTTCCCATATATGTGCTGCTCATATCCTTTTGCTTCAACCTTCCAAACCCACAGAGTTTGTGGGTTTGGAAGGTTGAAGCAGGCTGGGTGAATTGCGGCTGAATATTCTGTGGATAGCACATATTGCTGCCAATGTATGTAGATGCTGGAGGGACTAATATTTAACGCTATGGACAGAGCACTGATGAAGCATGCTGGGTGGTGTTGAGCTTCTTGGGTGTTATGAATATCCAGGCAGATGGAACGTCTAGAGCACCAGGTTTTGAGGAGACTGGAGGTGAATTACTTAGCACAAAGTTCTTGGCCCCTGACTTACTGAATTGGCCACAATGTTTATAGGATTGGTCGAGTTAACTACCTAGTCGATAGTAATACCCCAGAATATTGATAGGGGTGGAATTTAGGAATAATAATGCCATTGAATTTTAAGGAAACATGGTAGGAGGGATAGGAGGATCACTCTTCAGTTGTAATGGATGTTTCTTTTATTTTGATACTTGCCAAATGTGTGTTTGATCCTTTTAATCCATTCTGTTTTTGTGTTTATTCCTAATTCCTTGCATATCAATTCATTATAACATAATACCAGTTCAAAGTTGACTGAGTGCAGAGTCATAGCTTTGTGAACAGCAGACATGAACAAAGAATTCTGTAACTTCATAACAGCACTTTGAGATAACCTAAACCTCAAGAACTATAATGGTTCAATAAGGTATTCCACCACCATCTTATCAAGGGCATTTAGGATTGAGCAATAAAAGCTGGCTCAGCTAGCAATGCTCACATCTTATGAACAAATATAAAATAAGCTCTAATCCTCATTGGTTGAGATGCACTGTTTGCTATTCAGTAAGATCACTAATGTCTTATTTCTCTTGCATTGCTGTCAGTGCACACTTGTGATGTGTTGGATTGGGGTGGACAAAGTTAAAAATTGCCTGACACCAGGTTATAGTCCAACAGATTTATTTGGAAGTACAAGCTTTTGGAGCACTGCTCCACCGTCAGGTAGCTAGTGGAGTAGGATCATAGGACACAAAATTTACAGCAAAAGATCATAATGTCATGTACTGATGCGATATATTGAACAAACCTAGATTGCTATTAAGTCTTTCATCTTTTAGAATGGGTTGCATGTTTTGATTCATTAATATGAAGGAAGTTCTGGCATTTACGTATTAATGAATCAAAACATGCAACCCATTCTAAAAGATGAAAGACTTAATAGCAATCTAGGTTTGTTCAGTAAATTGCATCAGTGTATGACACGATGATCTTTTGCTGTAAATTCTATGTTCTATGATCCTACACCACTAGCTACCTGACAATGGAGCCACACTCTGCAAGCTTGTACTTCCAAATAAACCTGTTGGACTATAACCTGACGTTGTGTGATTTTTAACTTAGTACACACTTAGAATAACTCACAAAAAATATTTTGAAATGCATGACGCAGGAAGTAGTCTAACTAATGGACATGTTGCAAGATGACCCACTCCAGCTATTAATGGTGCACATTTATTTAAAATGCAAACAAAATAAACAAAATGTTACATTTTGAAATGGACTGTGAAAGGAGTTTAATCAAAAAGACTGTTGAGCAAAGTGACAGACATTAAAGAAAATAGCTTATGACCCTGTGGGCAAAAAATTAACAGATGAAATATAATTTGTGAAAATGTGAGGATTTGCACTTTGTCAGGAACAATAGAAGTGCTAAACATTATTTAAATGGAGAGGGGCTGCAGAAAGTTGCAGAACAAAGGTCCGCATCCATTAATCACAAAAAAACTCACACCTGAGTTCTATGGGTAATAGGGAAGACAAATGGAATGATGGCCTTTACTTTAAAGGGAATGGAGCATAGAAGTAGATAAATCTTGCTTAAACTATACAAGGCATTAGTCAGACCATACCTAGAATACTATGAACAGTTTGGTTCCGTTATCTCAAGAATGATATACTGGCATTGGGTGCAATACAGAAAAGGTTTAGTAAATTGATTCTGGGTATGAAGGGATTTTCTTATGAGGAGTGTTGCATTGGTTGAGTGGGTATTCTCTGGAGTTTTGAAGAATAAGAGGAATACTTAATGATATACGTAAGTTTTTTAGAGGACTTAAGAAAGTAGATGTGGAAAAATTATTTATTCTTTTGGAAAGTCTGAGACTAGAGAATATAATCTAAGAGTGAAAAGTCACCCATTCAAGACAGTAATGAGGGCTCTTCACCATTGCAGACTGTAGGGGCTGATTGTTAAGTATGTTCAAGGCTGAGATAGACAGACAGGGTTTTTTAATCAGTAAGGGGGTGTAAGGATTATGGGGAAAAGACAGGAAAGTGGAGTTAAGGATTATTAGATCAGCTATGATCTTGTTGAATGGCTAAGCAACCAATTTCAGCTCCTAATTATTGTCTGTATTACCACTACATCACCATCCTTAAGGAGATGTAATGAATTGCATTTGTGAATTAAATAATGACTTCAATGCAGAAAGAGAAATATAAGTAAAGGAAAGAAGGATCAAAGTACAAAAAGGGAAAAAGAAATGAGACAATGACAAAGTTAAAAATTGTCAACAGTTTAAATTTTACTCTTCTAAACTGTGTCAATAGAAGTTCACTAACTAATAAAAATGTCTTCATCCTCAGTTCAATCATAGGGCTAGAGTGTTAGGTACTCAGAGTAAGTTTAAGGAAGAATGATAGAGGTTAATATCAATAAGTTGTTTTTGCACAGGTGGTGCAAAATGGACAGCCACTTATGGCAAATTGCAAGATACCTCTTCCTCTTGCAGGCTACTTTGCATGAATCATTAAGAGACCACTATTTAACCCAATAAGTTTTAGCCCAAAAATATTATAACTTTCCAAACAGCTTTGGACAATTAGATACCTGAAGCAAGTCTGCATTTTATATCTACAAATATATTTATCTTTTAATTCCAATAAAATGCTTTCTAATCCATGTTTTCTTTACTTTTAGTATCTGAAGACACTTAAATATGGTAATTTCTGTTTACTTTCACCCAAAACCATCATCTTATTGTAAAAATATAAGCTTATATTTAGTTTTTTTGTTTTGAATTTATTTGATTTGAATTTTTATACTACAGTTGCAAACTAAAAAAATTATCCTATTTCTCATCTGTATTAATTTTTATTTAATTTTAAAAATCTAATGCTAATCTGTTGAGTATTTATCAGGTTCATCAGTATGTATGTGTTATTATAAAATTTAATGTAGTATTATTTGCAGTAGGAACGTTTGTGATTTGTCACAGAATATATTGTTAGGAAATTAATTATTTTATTTCATTTCCTGCAAAGCCAGTAATTTATCATTTTCAATGTAGCACTATTCACCTTTAAATGGAATTTGGGTTACAAATGAAGAGTGCTAAGTTTCTGATTGGCTATACACAGTGAATTGTGCTTAATTTGCCATGAAAACTTTGGATATCATTTCCTTTAACTTTCTTATGAGAAAAATAATTTTCAAAATTATCTTTCTCAAATACAGTAATGAAATATTGTTTATATCCCAAGGGAAATAGTTTGTGGTTATGTTTTCTGTGTGTGTACACACTTTATGAAATATCTTCTTTCTGTTATTATCTAATTCTATTTTACACATGTTTTAATATCTTGTAGTCAATAAACCTTTGATACCTCATATTATGGAGTATCATGACCAGATTGATGTTTTCTATTCCTACGGATCTCAGTGACCTAGTTTAGGATGTATTGTATATACCTATCTGTGATACAATATTCATTAATAGCTGACAATAATTATATATTCATTAGCACTGTCTAGTTGATATTCTGACTGACAGACAGTTAAGAGAACTTTATGGTTGTATACTCATGACCATTCTTGATAAATAAAAATCTGTCCTAGAGCTGAAAGAAACTCTACTGTAATCAATGTCATGTAGTGATAGCTTTTTAAAACTATTCAGTTAGAATGAGAAAACACTTTCTGTTGAGGTAATGATTTCTCACTACAGAGTAATCTTAATGTTCAACTAGAATCAAAGATTCCCTGCAGTGCAGATAAAGGCTATTCAGCCCATTGAGTCTGCGCTAACCCTTCGAAGATCATCCTCCGCCACTACGTACCAGCAGTGTACCACTTAATCAAATATTTTGGTTGACCAAGAGGTTCGCATAACCAATGTAAAGTCACACACTAATGTAATGCAGGGGTTATACATATCAGTGTTGTACTTTATTAACAGCATAAATTATTTCAATAATAATGCATCTTTGACTTAAATAAAACCTCTTCATCAGAGTGCCTTCTCACTCACACCATCACTGTGGAAGTGGAGTAGGACGCTTCAGATGGAGCTCCTTTATTTGTCCATTTTCTTTTTTTTCTCTCTTTTCTCTTTTTTGAGTCTCTCTTATTTTTCAGGTTTCTAACCTTGATTAAAATTTAAAGCAATGAGACTCTACAGCTGTAAGTGTTAATTTTTGGCGCTAAAGATGTATCTCTACTTAAGGTATATTACACTATTAAATGTTAACATACATTTGAAAGGTCATGTAGTAACTTTTTCTGGAGAGTTTATCTAGACAGCACACACAGCAACTTCACACTTCCCATATTTTTCAGTTCTGAGTCTGTTAGAAGCAATCTCAGAGAGAAGCAGGCAGTTTGCAAAGTAAATGACTGATTTTTGTGTTGAACTGTACCTGTAACGGTGCTGTTTGTTGTTGCCTAATGTTCTGTTTTAAAAATGATGTGTGCGAATAACTACATGTTTTATCACAAAAGTTGTTAATCTTTTTCCATTGAATCTTCCAATTAAATAAAAAAACACAAAGGGAGTTTGTGAGTTTGATTTGGAGTTAACCTCAACTTAATGTTACTCAATGTCTCCTTTCTATTCTGGAAACTCTTGAGGTCAAAATATTGAGGCTTTTCAAAAAGAAATTTTTGTTTAGGAATGGAGGGATCAATAGATATGAGAAGAAAGCAAGAACAAGGTGCTGATTTAGATGATTATATTGAAAAGCAAAGCAAGCTGGAAGGGCCTACTCCTGCTCCTATATTCCACATTTTTATGTTTTTACAAAACTGAAGACAAAACCAATATGTTTTGTATTTCTAGCCTCATTATTTAAGGAAAGCTAATGCTATTGGAAACTACTTGAGAATTATGCATCATTCTTGAAGGTTCATACTCAACATATTAACTACACATGGATTGTAAACTGATTGAACAAAGTAACCTCCACTACCTACTTTGGAAATATGAAAATAACATTTTTCTGCACAGAAGTTTGCATAAAATGGAAGATCAGAGCTGGGTCTGTCTTACGTTTGTGATCTGTGTCCTTTTGTTTGGATTACACACTATCAATTCCAAGTATATAACAGTTCCCTTGTTTTCTTCCTCCTGAGTAGGGGAAAGTAAAGGACTACCATGGGGCGAATAGTAATACAGCTTTAGCAAACTATGAATATTGTAAACTCTGCAGAGTTTTGATACCTTCTATAAACTACAATAGGTATCATTCCAAGATTGCCATCATCCAAATTTGTAGCAAAAAACTTTATTTGTAGATTCCACAGCTAGACATTCTGTGAAAAAGTGAAAATAAATTCAGTGGAAAGAATTCGAGAAAGAAAATGAGCTGCAGAATGAGCCACTTAGTCAACTTCAGGAGTTTAAAATCCATGTCTAAAAATCCAAAACACATTCTGGTGTTTCAGAGCTAATTGATAATTCATGGCTTCGTTTCAGCTTAGTGACGTGTTTGCATTAAGTCTAACTCAACATATTTAGTAAAGTTAATACTTCTGGACTTAATAAATGTCTAAGGGAAATAGTTCATAATTGTTAAATCTCAAGCATTTGTCCACAATTGACATTGTGATATTATTCCCAATAAAAAACAATACTATGAAAATCTTTCAATTAGGCAATATGCAGACTCCAGAATCTGTAATGAACTCATCAACTGCAAATTGCAACTTCTGCCCTTGTTTCACTTTCTTTTACTGATTAGATTTTCTTAACTCTTTTTCTTCAACTTTTGGGCAGTAGCTGATTGATTTTGCGTTTTACACCTCTTCTAGATACATATGGTGTGTTTTGTCACATTACCACATGCTTCAAGCTTGCATCATCAATCTTTTTCTCACCTAATTTCCCCTGCCTTCCATTCCATCACAGACCTTTCCTTTTCTTCTTTTGCTAACTCTGCCGCTCTCTTTGTTTCTCCATAGATGCTGCAGATCTGCTGATGATTTTCAACAATTGTTTGATGGATATGGTTGTTGCTCATTTGTTGCTCATCCCTGATTATCCTTGAGAATGTAGTATTGAGCTGACTGTTTGAACCACTACACTGTACCAGTTTCAGGCATTTTCACAGTGCTGTTAGGTGAAGGAAATTCCCAGGGTTTTGACACATCAACAGTGATACAGTTCAAAGTCAAGGTGGTGTGGATAGGAACTTACAGGTATTGGTTTGCCCAGCCATCTGTTGCCCTAGACTCCTACATAACAGAGGTCACGTGTTTGGAAGGTACAGTTGATGGGATCCTGTAATTTGCTAGTGTGCACCTTGCATATAGTACAAACTGCCATATGTTGATGGTGGAGAGTGTGAGTGTTCAAGTTGATAGATGAGGTGCTGATCAAGCAGCTTTGGCTTGAACTTCATTTTCCCTGTTTCTGCTGGGAAGCTTTAGCAGCCAAATCTGCAGTCTTTAAAAGGAATCACTAAAGGCTAACACCAGATAGGTAAGATTCAGCCTTTGTATTTGCCTTATTTGAGATCACAGCAAGCAGGAATGTTCTTCTGTGCTTGACATTAAAACCTCCGACTGCATCTGACCGCTTTCAGCCTTCTCCAAGTGCCTCATGCAAATTCACCTCGGCCTTCATTTGGTGTGGGGCACCTGAGTTCCTCTCTAATGTGGCAGCAAGCTTACTCCCAAGTCTGTGATTGCTGTCCTGAACTCAATCAAGCAAATGAGGCAGGAGATCAATTTGCTGTGTTTCTGCTGTTGCCCTGATTTACACTATATTCATTGTGCTCCACTTCAGATGAAAAGCAATTTCTCAACCTTGTTCTTTTTACACCTAACTTGAATTGCAAATTTATGTTATTAATTTAGACTTCTATAGACACATGGATTCATTTTAAAACTGATCTTTAATTAGAAGTAATGAAATTCAAAGACATTCATGGAGAGTGAAAGTGAAATATTGTTGACATGATGCTTCATTTCAGATACATTAAGACATTAACAATATGTCGAATGGTGAGCAAACCTCATTAAGCAGAATTTCTTTATTTGTACATGTAAGTTATTTAAGTAATCCATTCTGATTTTGTTTGCATTTAATGGACTTACAATCAAAACTATGACAGAATCCAGGACTGTTGACTGATCTTGCATCTAATAAATGTAGGTCATTCTGACAATAATCCTTTTTGTATGCAGGTGAAAAGCCTCAGTGTTGTGGTTAAAACACAAACATTTCTGTATTCTCATCTGCTTTCTCATTAAACCCGTGGTTTTTCAAATTTTTCATTGCAAGTGGGCAGGTCTAATCTGCAGTCAACTTTGATAAAAAAAAAAGTATTCCTTGGGGCACTTTTCCTTTTTAAGCAGCATGTGAAATTCTAGACAGTTCTTTCTCACCTTGCCCCCACCTGTGGTACTAATCATCCCTAGATTGGGACAAATTGAGATCACTCACATAATCCAGCAGGCAAACCACCCACCCTGTTTTCCCGCTGCCATCTTTCTCATCTACTGAGAACAATGTTAACCAAACCACTGATGAACTGAGGCCCAAAAGTGCTTGTTAATTTACTACTAAGGGCTTTAGTTGGTGTCAGGCTGGGAAGGCCAACCATGGGGCAGCGAGAAGAGGACAGGTATGTCTACTACTATTCCCACTATCTCAGGCATATGGTTAACCTCCCTGTTCTACCATTAATGATCGTTAAAAGACATCAGTCTGTCAATGCTCTGATTACATTTATTCCCAGCAGATCAGAAAAGTGTAAAGCTTTCAGTCTCCTACAATGGAGTCACCTGCCCACTTTCTTTTTGGGGTGGACCTTGATTTTCTCCAATCTAAGGAGAATAGGGGCATGGATGAAGAACTGGGGGTATCTGCTGAAAGCCAATATCCTGTTCTTGCTTCTGAACTCTGATTTCCTTCTTTCTGCAACCGTGAAGCACACCTCCCCCACCAATCCCCACCACCAAACAGTCACTTAACTTCTTGCTGTCCATAGCATTGCTCCAATTAGCCAGCAGCTTGAGGTTGTTTACCTGTCTCAGGATCTGACTGAATGAGAAACCCATCAGATTATCACTCCTGTGTCTAATTGGCACTTGATCCTTTAAGATTTTTGCACTGGTGGGGGTGTTTCATTCTTAAAGACATTGACCCCTCATCTTGTAGAAAAAATAGAAAATACAAGCCCAAGATACACATCAACCATCATCTAAAAGAATAACAGAATAGTGTCAGCAGGTCTGGCAGTGTTCATGAAGAGAAGAGGTGACACGGTGGCTCAGTGGTTAGCACTGCTGCCTCACAGCACCAGGGGTGTGGAGTTTGCACATTCTCCCTGTGGGGGTTTCCTCCGGGTGCTCTGGTTTCCTCTCACAATCCAAAGATGTGTAAGTTAGGTGAATTAGGCATGCTAAATTGCCCATCGTGTTCAGGGAAGCGTAGGTTGGGTGCATGAGTCAGGAGTAAATGTAGGATAACAGGGTAGAGGAATGAGTTGGGGTGGATTACTGTTCGGAGGTGTGGACTTTTTGGGCCAAAGCGCCTGTTTCTACACTGCAGGGATCCTATGATTCTAGACATCAGATTTGATGTTTCTGGTCTGCTGACCCTTCCTCAGAACTGTACCTAAAACCTTAACTCTGATTTCTCTTCACAGATGCTGCTAGACTGGCTGAGCTTTTCCAGCATTTCTGTATTTTTTGTTTCTGATATACAGCTTCCTCAGTTCTTTCAGTTTTTATTTTGGCAGAATAATATATTTCTATTTCAACACATCTTCATCCTTCACTGGACACCATCATTGCCTCCCACAAAAAACGCCTAGGTCTGCTCATTGATCCAAACCTTCTCAACACCTGTTTTTCTGGTACCTCTCTCAACTTTACGTTTTAGCTCACATCTTCTTGGCAACTTCCTATGACAATATCTTAAAGCATCTTGCCTGCATGCTGTAGAAATCAAGCTGAAAATCATGTTCTGTTGCAAAATCTTGACTTCCTTGCCTCCCATCCAATTACCTCAAGCTTTGACAAACACTTTTGAATCTATCTTTTCATATACTCTTTCATTAACCTCCCAAAATCTATTTTTGTTTTGCTCTTGTCAGGAACGGATGCCCGCTTATGAAGGTTTTTTGCAGTCTTACACAGTATTTACATGTTGCTGCCGAGGCCAGCATTTGTTGCCCATTCCTAACTACTACTGAAAAGTGGCTGGGAAGTTGATTTCTCAAACTGCCACTGTGCTGATGCGAAGGGTGATCTAGGATTTTGAACCTGCAACAGTGAAAGAGTGACAATATAGTTCCAAGTCAATGTGGTGTATGGGAACTGTGTTTGTGTTCTGATGTATCTGCTTCCCTTCTGGGTCATAGAGTTGTGGGTTTGGAACATGCTGTCGGAGGAATTTTGCTGAGTTGCTACATTGCAGCTTATTGATAGCACACACTGTGCCATTGTGCAGAAGGATTGAATGTTTAAGATTCTGGATGGGAGTCACTCTAGTGAGCTACTTTATCCTGCATGGTGTTGAGCTTCTTGAGTATTGTTGATGCTATATTCATCCAGACGCTTGGAGAGTATTTCACCAAATCCTGATTTGTGCTCTGTAGACGATGTAAACAGTTTGGGGATGCAGAAAGTGAATTATTCATCTAATAATTCCAAAGGTCTGATCTGCTGTTGGAGCCACTGGTCCAGTTCAATTTCCAGTCAGTGGTAATTCTGAGGATGTTGATAGCAGTGGATTCAGTGATGGTGAAGCCATTTAATGTCAAGGTGAGCTGATTAGATTCTCTGTTGTTCGAGATGATGATTGCCTGGCATTTCTGTAACAGATATGCTACTTATAAGCTCAAGGTTGATTGTTGTCCAGGGCTTTCTGTATATTGGCTTGGACAACTTTAGTTTCTGAAAAGTTGCAAATAACACTGAATATTGTGCAATCAGCAGCATATATCCCCATGTCTGACCTTCGAAGGAAGGTCACTGATAAAGTAGCTGAAGATGATTGGACCTAGGAAACTACCTTGAGGAACTCCTGCAGAAATGTCTTAAGGCCAAAATGATTTGATTTCTGCACCCACAACAAATTTCCTTTATATTACGAATCACTCCAACCTGTTCAGAGTTATACCCTTGATTTCACTTTTGCCCGGGTCCTTGATCCCTTGATATTGCCTTGATGTCAAGCACAGTTAGTCTCATCTCCTCTGTTGTGTTCAACTGTTTCACTCATGGACATATTTCGAAAAGAAAGATACTTCAGAGAGTGAGTTGTTGTGGATAAAAATCGTCAAAGAGTACTATTACCTGTCAAATCTGAAAAGAAGTTGTGAACTTAAGCATAATTAAAACAGGAATGTTTAGTGATATTACATATTTGCCAGAAATACTTAGTAAAATATTCGACTTCATCTAAACTTTTCATATTTTTTGTAATTTCTGTAAAACTTAATTGAATTACTTCTTGTCCAGATCATATGCAGAAATTTATTTATGTAGCTGTGGAACATATTTGCTGTGTGTATAGCAAACACTGTGGGTGTTTTGAATTTTTCTTTTAAGCAGCAAATAAGTTTCTTGAAAATTATTTTTCTTGTCTGCTGTTGAAAATTACAGTGTTAGAATGAAGATCAGGAGAAATGAGAAAACTGCGATGGAACTAAAAATAAACCAAATAGAATAATAGTTACCAATGAAGAGTTTATGCCCAGGGCCAGTTTACCTGCAGTTGTTGGTGAAGCACTCAAAGAGGGTATACTGCTCCATGGAGGCTTCACAGAATTGTCGCAATTTCTATGACAAGACCTGCAACCACCGATTAGATTGTGTAGATGTTGCCTCTAGTAGTTAACGTCACTGTAGCCTGGAACCTTATTGCCTCTGGTATTCCAGTCTGAAGCAAATAAGTCTCTCATTCCTGCTTACATTAAACAGATGATTGCCGTTGTGCTTGCTATAACATACACTGATGAAGAAATGAACTTTTAGTTGTTTTCTTTCGTAGAAAACTAAAGAGAATCAAAGACTCTGATCTCCAAAGCATGAGAGAGAATTTAAAAATATGTATTAAAAATGTAATTATACTTATAAATCAGTGGCCCTGACAATGTGTTAATGATACAAGCCCCTTGCTGTTTTCAAACGGCATATTCTGGACTCATTATGTGGATTCACACAGGAGGGAGTTCATGTATATAAATGAATCCATCATGCATCTGTCTCATGGTTACATATGCTAAACAGTGTTTTTTAAAAAAGGCATCTATTCCTTGGTAATTCCAGCAATATGTAAGCAACTTAATGATGAAACTGACCGGCACCAACATATACCTGAATTTGCCAACTTGAGCCACTTTATCACATAAAATACTCAAGCAGTGACTAAAGCATGTTTTAAACACAGCCTCATATCTGTAGTTAAGCAACATAACTGATCTCCAGATTAAATATTAGAAATGTGGCAAGAAATTGACTGAAATAGTATATTGTGATGATACAATAATAGCTAACTTTACTCTAGATTATAATGATATAAGATTCTATTGTTGCCACAAGGAATATGATTTTGTTCTTCTTTACTGCAATGTGCCAGTCTTTCCCTTGAAGTTGAGATGGGTTTGTTATGCTGATGTTGAGTACGTGTGTAATTTCAATTAATTTAAACTACTACAGTGAAAAATATAGTTTCAACAAATAATTTGTAGAAAGGTACAGTTTGAAAGATTATTTTTGTTTGACATAAACGGTAGAGTCATAGAATCATAGAGATGTACAGCACAGAAACAGACCCTTCGGTCCAGCTCAATTCATGCCGACCGGATATCCCAACTTAATCTCACCCCACTTGCCAGCACCTGGCCCATATTCCTCCAAACCCTTCTTATTCATAAACCCATCCAGATGCCTTTTAAATGTTGCAATTTTACTCGCCTCCACCACTTCCTCTGGCAGCTCATTCCACACACGTAGCTCCCTCTGCATGAAAACATTGCCCCTTAGGTCTCTTCTATATCTTTCCTCTCTCACCCTAAACTACTACAGTGTTCTGCTCTCGTTCTGCACTCCCCCCCCCCCCCCCCCTCCCCCCAGGGAAAGGACTTTGTCTATTTATTCTATCCATGCCCCTCATGATTTTATAAACCTCTATAAGGTCACCCTCCGATGCTCCAGGGAAAACAGCCCCAACCTATTCATCGTCTCACTATCGTTCAAATCCTCCAACCCTGGCAACATCCTTGTAAATGTTTTCTGAACTCTTTCAAGCTTCACAACATCATTCCAATAGGAGGGAGACCAGAATTGCACGCGATATTCCAAAAGTGGCCTAGCCAATGTCCTGTACAGCCGCAACATGACCTCCCAGATCCTGTACTCATTACTGTGACCAATAAAGGAAAGCATACCAAATACTTCCTTCGCTATCCTATCTACCTGTAATTTGACTTTCAAGGATCTATCAACCTGCACTCCAAGGTCTCTTGGCTCAGCAACACTCCCCAGGACTGTACCATTAAGTGTATAAAGTCCCGCTAAGATTTGCTTTCCCAAAATGCAGCACCTTGCATGCCAGTCCTCAGCTCATTAGCCCATCTGATCAAGATCCCGTTGTAATCTGAGGTAACCTTCTTTGCTGTCCACTAACCCCCAATTTTGGTGTAATCTGCAAACTTACTAACTGTACCTCTTATGCTCACAAACAAATCATTTATATAAATGACGAAGTAGTAGTCGAGAGTAATCCATTCCGCACTGTAAGCAAAATTATACATGCAGAAAATACCATTTATAACCATAAATAATGCTTCAATTTAACTTTTGTCTCCATTATGTTATATATGTGACAGGCATGGACTTCCTTGTTCAACTGCGCTTTAATCCCAGGGGAAAGAATATCTGTTAACTGTTTAAACTCTGTTTCCTTGATAATTTGATTAAAATTTAGTATCACAATTTGGGTGAAAATAACAACTAATTTGTTTATCTTTGTAAGATTATGTGTGGAAAAATACCAAGATGAGACTGTTGATTATCAACCACCTGGTTTAATAGATAGGGTTATACAGCATGGAAACAGACCCTTCATTCCGACTCGTCCAGGATGACCAGATATCCTAAGTTAATTTAGTTCCATTTGCCAGCATTTGGTTCATATCTCTCTAAACCCTTCCTATTAATATATCCGTCCAGATGCCTTTTACATTGTTGTAATTGTACCAGCTCTACCACCACCTCGAGTGAAAATCTGAAACCTGAATACAGGCTGAGCTAGGACATGGTGGCTCATGACCTGTGCCTATGGGACTCGTGTGACTAGCTACAGTTAGGAGCAACCTCCTGACGAATGCTCTTGGTAACTTAGATTGCAACAAGATGGCGTCTCAATGCAAGTTAGCACAACAAAATGGCTTCTACGCTGTTAATTGCTAATTCTACTAGAGTTGCATAAATGACTAACCGCAGACTGCTGCAAAAAGAGATTAGCGGACAACGTGCCCTTTAGTGTATAGAAGTAACTCAACAAGATAAGAGCCATACTGGCTGGCCTTCGCATGCACATGTAGTGGCTCGGTTCGTGAGACAAAAGTGACCTAAGTGTTGGAACATAAGTTGGTTCCCAGGAAACATCATTGGACCAAGTAACTGTCAATGAAGCAATATCATTGTTTGAATGTACTATGCGATCACGCCCTCTATCCTGCTTTAAGAAAAGTATAAAAATGTCTTTGTATTAAGCTGTTGGGTGCAGCTCCTCCGAGAAATACAGAAGTGCTGAACTTCTGTATTTCTGGATGCTCTGTACCCAGCTAAGTGAAGAAATAAAGAGTGAAGTCTTAAACAATTGTGAGTGCTTATTGACCGATCGGAACCTAGAGACCTTCCTCCCCCCCCACCTCGTAACCAACCCCACCTGGGGGGGTCCAGATACCTGCGTACCACCATCTGCGTGAAAAGGTTGGCCCTTAGGTTCCATTTAAATCTTTCCCCTCTCAACTTAAACCCATGCCCTCTGGTTTTGGACTCCACTACTCTGGAGAAAAGACCTTGGCTATGTACGTTACCTGTGCCCCGCATGATTTTATAAACCTCTATAAGGTCACCCCTCAGCCTCTGACACTCTAGGATAATAGTCTCAGCCAATTTAGCCTCTCCCGATAGTTCAAACCCTCCAACACTGGCATCATCCTTGTAAATCTTACCGAACCCTTTGAATTTCATAACATTTTTACTATAGCAGGGAGACTAGAATTGAGTGCAGCCGCAACATGACATTCCAACTCCTATATTCAATATACTGACTATTGAAGGCAAGTGTACCAAACAGCACTTTCACCACCCTGTCTACGTGCAACTCCACTTTCAAGGAACAATGAACCTTCACCCTGAAGTCTCTTTGTTCAGCTACACTCCCAAGGGTCCTACCATTAAGTGTATAAGTCCTACCCTGATTTGCCTTGCCAAAATGTAATACCTCACATTTATCCAGATTAAACTCCATCTGCCACTCCTCGGCCTATTGGCCCATTTGATCAAGGTCCTGTGGTATTCTGAGCTATCCTTCTTCAACTGTCCACTATGTGATAGAATTTCTCGGTTTTAGGAATCCAGGAATAAGTGTAAAATATAAAACCACCAACCTAGACAAAAGTCTACAGAAGTGCGTCATTTAAGGAGGTGAATTCTATTGAAAGAGAAATTTGAAGCTGGCCTTCATGTAAAAATTGAAAAGTGTGATGCTGGCAAAACACAGCTGTTGTTTTGAGCATAAGCTGCTGGGAGTGGAGGGTGGGTTGGTGAGGGCTGTGGACTTAACAAAGGAGTCGTGGACCTTTCCTTGCCACCGTAAGAAGTGCAAAAATTGTGCCCATGTCTGCCCCCTCAGCTCCGTCCAAGGCCCCATATGATCCTTCCACATTGGACAGAGCTTTATCTGTACTTCCACACACTTCATCTGTTGTGTCCGTTGCTCTCCGTGTGGTCTCCTCTACATTGGAGAGACAGGATGCCAACTTGTGGGATGTTTCACAGAACGTCTTTGGGGCACGCACTAAACAACCCCACTGCCCTGTAGCCAAACATTTTAATTCCCCCTTTCACTCCGCCAAGGACATGCAAATCCTGAGCCTCCTCCACCGCCAGACTCTAGCCACCCGACGCCTGGAGGAAGAATGACTCATCTTCGTCCTTGGGACCCTCCGGCCACATGGGATCATGGGATTTCACCAGTTTCATCATTTCCTCTCCCTCCACCTTATCCCAAGTCCAACCTTCCAACCTGGCACCGCCCTCTTGAACTGTCCTACCTGTTCAACTTCCATCAAACCTATCTGTTCCACCCTCCTTTCCGACCTATCACCATCACACCCCACCGCCATCTATATACCGCATTCCCAGCTACCTTCCTCCAGCCCCAACCCCCTCCCATTTATCTCTCAGACCTCTTGGTCCACCCCTTCATTCCCGATGAAGAGCTTATCTTCGAAATGTCGTCTCTCCCGTTTCTCGGATGCTGCCTGACTGGCTGTGCTTTTTCAGCAGCACACTTTTCAACTCTGATCTCCAGCATCTGCAGTCCTCACTTCCTCCTCCTCCATTTAAAAATGTTTGGTTTGGACGTTAGTTGCTCATTTACTTGCCAGTCTTTCTTGTGAAAATTCTCACATTTCTATTAAATATGAGACAATCAGTTTTGGATTGTAATGGTTTACTTGACAATGATTTTCTTTGAGTGAAACAACTTTCAACAATTGCTGACATTACAACATCCTTGAACAATTACAATATTGTAACCTGCACAAAAGTGACTTTCACAGAGTGTTTCATTGTATTACTTCAGAAAATCTTTTAAAATGCCAGTGTATTTCTTTGCCAAGTAGTTTTGTTTGCAGAAACATGATCACAACGCTTATAGCTTCCCCTGTGAGTGTGTCCCATTGTTTTTCAAATAGATGGCCCTTCCCATATTTTCAAAGGACAATGCTACAAAGCTGTAGTAGCGCCAAACTATTCAGCATTCACTTTGTAATGATCTTCATTTTTACATCTTTGCAACGCATGGCATTCCAATATACTCTGGATATGCTTAACCCAATTTTAGCTGTCAGTTAGTGATTGGTTAAAATATTCAACTTTGAAGACAAAAAGTGTATTTTCAATAGGAATCCAGGCATCAAAACTGATATTCGAAGACAAGGGAAGCCTGCGATACAGTCCTCAGTTTGGCCTGTTGAGGATAACAGCAATAGGTACAAATCAATAATAATGGGTAATATAAGCAGTACTGAGGCATTTCATTTGTAAGCTGGTTAGTTTCTGCTGAGGAGGACTTTTTGTTTTCTTTATGTACTTTGACACAAAGGAAAAGGATGATACAGATGTTGAAGTTACTTCTTCAGTTTTGTACACAATTTCTGTTCCTTTGTTCCTATTTTGGGAATATTTCTGACAGCATTAAGATGTGAGAAAATTATTTTTTTAAACAATACTTTCATCCCAGGGATATAATGGATAAATTGAGGTATATCGTTGTCTTTTTCCCTTCTTAAATTGCCAGAGAAAATTCAACAAGATTACATCAATATGTATTAAGATTTTTTAAAAACAAATCTGATATATAGACAAACATGGCAGATTTTAACACAAGACTATAAATTTGATAAAATGACAAATAAATACATGCTCAGAAGAACACTGGAATGCTCCTCTTCATCCTGTGCTACAAGACATATATTTTGTTTCAATCTGATCAATTAAACATGTTTTTGGTTTGAAGTACTATTTGAAAGATGCCAATTTCAAATAAAAGTAGTGAAGAATGTCTGTGTTTGTCCATGTTGTGGTCACCCAGCTAGAAACAAGAGACTGAGTTTTAACAAAAATCAGCCAAGTGTCAATTTCAGGGAGTTTCGTGCAGAGTTTCCCTCTGAGAGCTCTAGTGAATTATTTCAAGCAATTCTTCATTGCTTAGCATATATAAATGCACCACACTTCGACAGTGCATGCTCTTGCTATCGTGCCCATCACCAGTGATGGGCAGAAGGAAAGCTTCTGAGGGCACAAGGGCATGGGTGACACTTTATTGGACGTAGAGTTTCATGTCTGTAAATGTATGACCACTTTACATCACCTGTCACATCAGATGTCATTTGTAACTGTAGCTTTAAGACTGAAGCTGCAGTGGCTACTTGTCCTTAATGCCACACCCTATTTGAATCCAATTTGAAGGAGTTCCTCCCTTCTCCCTAACACCAATTGCAGCATAATGTCTTGTCTTTGTTGAATGTGGGAACAATACAATTTGTAAAGCCTTTAAACAGTTGTTAATATTAACGTTTAGTAAACAGAAGGAAAAATGAAAAGCCAACTGTCACATCTCATTTAGGTAGCATGCTTGGGTAGCATTCCTGAAGAAGGGCTTATGCCCGAAACGTCGATTCTCCTGTTCCTTGGATGCTGCCTGACCTGCTGCGCTTTTCCAGCAACACATTTTCAGCTCTGATCTCCAGCATCTGCAGCCCTCACTTTCTCCTGCTTAGAATAAAAGCCCAGTATTCCTGGAGTCATCACAAATGCTTTTTAAAAAAAAAATCTAAATATGCAAAGACCCCAGTTTGCCTTTTGATAACACCAGGCTAACAGAAAATAGGTTTTTGTATGGTCTAGGTTTTTGTATATAATAAGCACAACTGTTATTGTAAATTTAAAAACACAGGCTTTACATTGTAAAAGGACTGTTCGAATTACAATATTCAACTATAAACTGTTGGCATATAACCCTGCTTGCTAAAATTCTAATCCCTTCTCACTCACTCTCACACACTCTCACTCACTCACGCTCTCACTCATGCATGCTATGGGTGGAAAGAAAAAGAAATTGGGAAGCACATCAATGGCTTCTGTCCACAGTGTTCACTGAAATGATCTTTTTTGCCTGCTTGGATTTTCTGGTCCTTAATCTTTCCACCTGGTTCCTTTTCCCTCTTCACAATGGTCACAGTTAAGGCGACAATTATGCTGCAATGTCCCTTAGTTGGTTGGGCAGCAACAGTGTGTGCATGCAGAGAGAGATTTGGCTAGCAATAGGTTGTGGATGCCAGAGGTCATCAGGCTGACAACAACTCTCTGGTTCCTGGGAAGTTTCACAGCTTGTCTGTGTGAACTACAGAGGCACAAGGTCTCCAAACTGGAAAAAAGCTGTGTCACTATGTCTCCACAGTAAAAGTTAGCAAAGCTTGAAGAAAGCCAGTTTATTTCTCCCACTGGCTGTTGTAAGCTGTTGCATAGAAACAATTACTCAAAGACTTTACAATTAGCATATCAATTGCCCTGTGCTTCCTGTGAAGAACGTAGGAGGTATAGTGAGTAAGTTTGCAGATGACACCAAAATTGGAGGTGTAGTGGACAACAAACAAGGTTACTTCAGAGTAGAAAGGTATCTTGATCGGATGGGCCAATGGGCTGAGGAGTGGCAGATGGAGTTTAATTTAGATGAATGCGCGATGCTACATTTTGAAATGCAAATAACAGCAGGATTTATACACTTAATAGAGTCATAGAGATGTACAGCATGGAAACAAACCCTTCGGGCTAACTTGTCCATGCCGACCAGATATTCCAACCCAATCAAGTCCCACCTGCCTGCACCTGGCCCATATCCCTCCAAATCCTTCCTATTCATATACCCATCCAGATGCCTTTTAAATGTTGCAATCGCAGTAGCCTCCCCCACTTCCTCTGGCAGCTCATTCCATACACCCCACCATCTGCATGAAAACAATTGCCCCTCAGATCTCTTTTATATCTTTCACATCTCACCCTAAACCTATGCCCTCTAGTTCTGGACTCCCCCACCCCAGAGAAGAGAATTTGTCTATTTACCCTATCCATGCCCCTCATGATTTATAAACCTCTACAAGGTCACCCCTCAGCCTCTAATGCTCCAGGGAAAATAGCCCCAGCCAATTAATTGTCTCCCTATCGCTCAAATCCTCCAACCCTAGCAACATCCTTGTAAATCTTTTCTGAACCCTTTCAAGTTTCACAACATCCTTCCAATAGGAAGGAGACCGGAATTGCATGCGATATTCCAAAAGTGGCCTAACCAATGTCCTGTACAGCCGCAACATGACCTCCCAACTCCTGTACTCAATACTCTGAGAAATTTGACATGTCCACAATGACTCTTACCGGTTTTATAGATGTGCCATAGAAAACATCCTGTCTGAATGCATCACTGCTTGGCATGGCAACTGAAATTACAGAAAATTGTGAGTGCAGTCCAATCCATCATGAAAACCAGCCCTCCTTCCATTGATTCCATCTATATTTCCCGCTGCCTTGGGAAAGCAGCCAACATAATTAACTGGTTATACTCTCTTCCACTCTCTCCCATTGGGCAGAGGATATAGATGTTTGAAAACACGCACCCAACAGATTTAAGAACAGTTTCTTCCCCATTGTTACAAACATATGAATGGATCTCTCAATGTATTAGAGTTGATGATTAACTGCACTTTCTATACAGCTGTACCACTAGATTCTGCATACTGTTTTATTACCTTTATTAAAAGCATTAACTCTGTTTCACTACCCATAGTTGATGTCAGACCTACTGAAATCTCCAAGAATAATATTAAATCAAATCAAAGTAGATTAATAGGGAAGTCATTGGCAGGTTGGTTTTTTTTGTGAACAGGACATAAGTTTGCAACTTTCCACATTGTCAGCAGATGCGGCACGATGGGCGGCACGGTGGCACAGTGGTTAGCACTGCTGCCTCGCAGCGCCAGAGACCCGGGTTCATTTCCCGCCTCAGGCGACTGACTGTGTGGAGTTTGCACATGCTCCCCGTGTCTGCGTGGGTTTCCTCCGGGTGCTCCGGTTTCCTCCCACAGTCCAAAGATGTGCAGGTCAGGTGAATTGGCCATGCTAAATTGCCCGTAGTGGTAGGTAAGGGGTAGATGTGTAGGGGTATGGGTGGGTTGCGCTTCGGCGGGTCGGTGTGGACTTGTTGGGCCGAAGGGCCTGTTTCCACACTGTAAAGTAATCTAAAAATCTAATGCCAGCCTGCGACTGTCCTGAAAAAACCTAGTTACGGGAACGGCAAGTTCTGGAGCACAAGTCTTCAGTACAATTTCTTGAATGTTCAACCCTTTTGCTTCTTCATGGACAACTGACTGAACAAACCGAAGTTGTTAACAAATTTCAAGAATTTATAGTTGCTAAGTAACGCAGGATTGAAGGGAGAGAAAATAATTTCCAGAAGTAAAATTCATTCGAATTTACAAATGACTTCGTATTCACCAACTACTCGTGAAACCTAAGTTCTGGATGAAACATATCTGACAGAATGTCTTGATCTCTCTCTGCTCTTTAAATATTTGACATTCTCTTTGGTTGTAGTTAAAAAAAAATCATCGTCATTTTGATCAGTTGTCAGAAGGTATCATTTGTTTTATATTTTATTGGTATGTACGACCTCAAGCCAGTGCACCATTTTCAATTGGTCTTATTCTCCCTAACAATGTAACACATGCAAAGTGCAGTAATTCAGGACTTTATAGTGTGTTCATTCTGATGAAAATCTTATCTATTATAAGGTAGTGCTCGCTGTGGAATCAGTACCCACTCCAGTTCCTAAATAGGTGAGGAAGCTGTAACAAACAGAGAAAATTCTTGGAGATTTCAGTAGGTCTGACATCAACTATGGGTAGCGAAACAGAGTTAATGCTTTTAGTCCAATATCACTTTTCTTCAGAACTGAAAGAGATTAGAAAATGCTTTTTATTCTTTTAACAAAGGCATAGGAAGGGCAATTGGAATAATTGACAAGGTGACACAGTGCTAAAGACAAAGGGATTGCTAATTGGAGTGAAAGAGAAATAAGAAGTTGCCATAGTCCTACCAAACCATGGGGTGTAAAATGTAAAATGGTAGTAAATTTTAGGTGTGAAAGGATGAAAATGGATCTTGTTGACTGAGAGCAAATTAAAGAAGACACAAACAAAACAATGCCTTTTGGTAGATGGGGTAAGTGGGAAGAAGAAGGTGAGAGAAATGGAGGATAAACATCATGAAGTTGTGGAATTTAGCATTGAGTCCTAGAGGCTTTAAAGTACCTACAGCAGAAAATGAGGTGGTGTTCTTTCTACTTGTGTTATCCTTCATTGACACTTGACAGCAGGCCCAGGAGAGAAACATTAGCATTAGGGCAAGGGGGCTTATTGAAATGGCAAGAGGATGCAATGTCAGAGACATTCCTGTGGACAAGAGCAGAGCTGTTTTACAAAGTGGTTACCCAGTCTGTGTTTGGTTTTGCAAATGTAAAGGTTACTATGTTGTAATTAGCAAATGTGGTAGACTAGATTAGGCGAAGTACAAGTAAAAAGATTCTTCACCGGGAAGTGTGTTTGAGGCCTTGGCCAGTATGGAGGGCGGAGGTGAAGAGGTAAGTGTTGCACCTTCTGTGATTGCATAGGTAGGTGCCATAGGGGAATGAAGAAGTGTTCTGACCAAGCTGTCATAGAGAGAACAGTGTTCATGGGACAGTGAGAGTGAAAGGGAGGAGAAGATGGGTTTGGTGGTGGCATTCTGGGGAAGGTGGCAGAAATGACAGGGGAATGATCTTTTTCTAAATTTTCTTCTATTTATTTTTTGTCAAATAGTTTTTAACATCTTGCAGCTTTATAGAATAATTTGGCCTTGCGCAGATATTATATAGATGCACACTTTCCTTAAGTGTGACATAATTACCAATTTAAATTGAAGATTAAAATTACTGCTCCTGTACTAGTCCTATTAGAGACTCCTGTAATGTGAGATCTAGAAAGGACAAACTGAGGTTTATTAGCTTAATGAGCATTTTAAGAAAATTAAGGTATGTTAGGAGCTTATGATACTGAGAATATAGTCACATAACTGATATAAAATGAATGCATGTATGGCCTTTTGGGAAGTGGAGATTGGATCTTTTTTGGTGTGTCTGTTTTGGTAATTTAAGCAGATCAATTTTTGAAGGTCAGTCGAGTCAGCACAATGGCAAACAGCTTCGCTCACCCATCTCATCAACCACAATATCACAACAACGAAACACAGCATGCCTTTCTGAGGTCATAAACAGATGTTGCAACAATGTAAACTGGTTTTTATTGTTTTGTTCCTTGTGGCAATTACAAATTGGGAATGTATTAAACAAATCAATTATTGGAGAATGCTGTCATGTTCACAAGAGGTGTTCTCTTTCCCTACTACTGGTAAAATCATAGTGCAATAATTTAATTATAAAATGTCCATGTTTTTCCTGTTAAACACTGACCCTTCCCACTCATCCCTCAGCAAAGATACTGGCGTATTGTTCCATGGACACTGGAAACCCTCCATATCTTGCATTAATTCACATGTGGAAACTAAAAGATCAAGCATTAATATAGTATTCATTGGGCATCACAGATGATTTTGTCCACAGCTGGTGGCAATGCTTGCCTAGGTCACTGAATAACAATCTGAAATAGAAATTCTAACTGAATTTTCAACTCTTTAACTCGTAGCACTGAAGCAAAATGTATTGCTTCTATTGTTATTCCAAAAAAAGTACAGTACCTTCCTTGTCTGTAGGACTTATTATGTAGTAGGTGGCCCATCTAACTATTGGATCATGCAAATGTGGTAGATTAGATTAGACAAAGTACAAGTAAAAAGATCAACTATTGATCGGTGGATTTGTGTTCTCATATGAGCATTATTGTTGGGTGTAGATTGGCTAGTTTTCAGTTTCGCGGCAGAGTTATTCTTAGACTAGTAAAATGAGAGAGGCCTGCTGTTTGCAAACAGTGAAGTTCTGTTATTATTGTATTTGCCAGATGGTCACTAATAGCCTTGTGTCACATCAAATTTATTTGTCATTTCTGTGCAAAACATTGCAAATGAGTTTTTTTGGAAAAAAGTCAGTGTGTAATAACAGCTACTTATTATGGTTACGCTGCAATCTTTCAGTGGAGGTTATGATTGTATTTTTATTTTAGACGAAGCTGACAACAGCTGTGTCTAACTACTACAGGGTGGCTTCACAGTTAGTGCAGCTTGTAAACCTGTTAAAATCCTAACATTCAGGATTCCAGTCATTTTGTTTTTATTTTTATATGATCATTAGTGCAAGCTAAAACCATTAATATGATACTTTTTAAACTTTGGATAGTATTTTGGAAGTGGTATATATTAACTCTGTTATTTATGATTTTACAAATATCCATGGTATGCAAAGTTCTTGAATAATTAGGGCATTATCTTTTTTGGATAGCTCCTTTCATAGCAGTGAAACATCATGAATTTGGTAGTTGTTTGTCAGACTTGAAGAATTAATCAAACTTATATCCTACTAAAGTTCAATTAACAATGCAGCAAGCACTTGAGAAACTCAACTTGTGATTTTGTTGTAAAAAGAATCTGATTATAATATTCTCAAATGTTTTTAAAAAGTGAATAAATTTTGGATATGCCCATATGTTATTTTCAAGATATAGTAATTTTTATATTTCAAATGTCTCTTCCACAGATTTCCTTTTCACAACACAGTAGCTTTATGGATCTCGTCCAATTCTTTGTTACATTTTTCAGGTATGAACCTATTTTAAAGCGTTAAATTAGTCTAATAACTCATGTGGAATACTCATTGTTTCCAAAAATGCATGTATAAAATTTGCATACAGTTCCAACAATTTAATTGGCTAGAAATATGAAGCAATTCAGATAATCTCTCTCTCTCTTCTCCCCCCCCCCTCCCATTTTCTTCCTTTCTTTCTCTCTTTCCTTCCTTCTTTCTTTCTCTCTTTCTTTCTTTCTCTCTGTCTGCCTCTCTCAGCATTTTCTCACTGATGAAGCATTTATGCAACTTGAACTCTTTGGTTGCAGACCCACAGTTAGGTTGTCAGGCTTATTCATGAATGCCAAATTGTCCAATAGCGGATAAAAGCGAGTTGTTGCTGGAGGAATTGGATCTATCCTTCTCCATTCACTATTAGACTGGCTGTTTGCAAATGTGGCTGTTTGCAACTAACCAACATTTCTTTTTTAAATTCCAGAAAGACTTTCTTCTGTCTCATCCAGACTTTTCCATTTTTGTTGGATAAGAAATTATTCCAATTTTTATTGAATGTTTTGACACTTTATATTAACTGCACTGCTGAGAAGTTTTTGTTTGATAAATTGATGTCCTTCAAACTCATTCATGGCTTTTTCAGATTTTTATTATGCTTTGTCCTCTCTTTGCAGTAAACCATTTTCAATATCCACCTTGGCCATTCCCTTTTTCTTTAGAGAGAAAACTTCTCATATCCATCTTAGTGTTTTATGTTTTCTTTCAATGAAACTAAACTTAACTTCCTATTCTGTTCATGACTTCATGATTATACATTGGATAATCTCCTGATATTTCCCTGTCTTTTTATTTACAATTTGCTAACTTGAATGTAGTATTCCTTGGATGGTTTCACAAATGTTTCATGGTCAGTAACAGATTCATGAACTTATAGGAATTAGGTCTTCCCAGCTAAGGCAGTTTAAGTAAATACATTTGAATAGCTTCAGACTCGCTGTAAGTTTTTGTTATGAAGAACATAGCTTGCATTTCCTAGAATGCCTTTAGCTGAGAATAGTAGATTTAAGGAATAATTTTACATTTTTGGATTATTGCAATGCTTTATTTAAAGCAAGGGTGAAATGGAGACTTTACTTTTCACCTTTCATTTTGTTATCTTTCTTTTTATTTCTGTTGAAGAGACTGATTGGAGTGATTTTATGCTTCATAATTCTTCAGGGGAGGTGATGGTCTACTGGTATTATCACTAGTCTATTAATCCAGAAATTCAAGTTCAAATCCTGCCATAATAGATGGTGAAATTTGAATTCAGCAGTAATCTGAATTTTAAAATTTACTGATGACCATGAATGCATTGTCGATTGTTAGAAAACCCATCTAGTTCACTAATATTCTTCAAGGAAATCTGTCATGCTCACCTGTACATGTGACTCCAGACCCACAGCAATTTGGTTTACTCTCAACTGCCCTCTGAAATGGCCTGACAAGCTATTCCGTTCAAAGGCAGCTAAGAATGGGCAATAAATGCTTGCCAGCCAGTGACACCCACAAGTGAGTAGTAAAACAAAATTCACGTTGGTTAGAATTATAGCTAGATATCAGTGCTAGCATGCTGTTCAAGCACAATGTGTTAGCCAAGCTCAATACTTTTCTCTTCAATTGTCCATTATACACATGCATTTTAATATTAGACAGATACAGGAACCTTGTTGCAGTTCCCTCTTTTGAACTATGAGAATGCTGTGGGCATTAGTTATAATAGTTATTTCCTGGCAAAGATAAGTTAAGCAGATTAGTATTTATTATCAGATCTTTCCAGTTCAAATACTTCAGCAACCCATGGTGGTAGGGCTGCAACAGTTTTTCTGTTTTGTAATTACTACTACATATTGTGCTAATGCTACTATTGTTCAGCAGTATTACAGCATTGCTTTCTTGTGGACTTATGCGTTTAATCACTGATTCATCATCTTGTTACTTTAACATCGTTGTCTACACTTAAGATTTATTTTATAATATGCATCTGTCATACTGACTGCAGGCAACAAGTTAACAAAACTGTAATTATTAGGGTCCTGACTTTTTAAAGCTTAAATTATAAGTTGTGATTTGTTGCTTTCAAATTTATGTTGTTTGAAAAGTTTCAGTATAATTCATTTTGTTTACGTCCTAATTTCTTTACGTATTTTTTTAATCATTCCACCTAAATCTTTTGTCTTATCTTTAAGCACCAAAGATTTGAGACATTTATCAGGCAAGCTGAAATATTGGTCTAGAAATTAGATTGCAACCTCAGTTATGAATCTGATAAAGTACATGCCTGTTGCTGGGACTGTGCTGTAATGGGTAGTCTTTGTAAAATAGCCTGTTTCCCTGTTTAGAATATTTTTCATGCATAATAGCCTCAAAGACAACTCATCAATCATGTTTGGTGGTGCAGTATGGGCATTTTTAATCAAAATGTTCAGATATGTTATTGCACACCTCTGGAGCAGGTGGAACCTGAACCCAGGACTTAGAGGCAGGGAAACTACCACTGTTACACAAGAGACCTCAAGATTGCACTCAATTTCAATCTGTTTAATTGAATCTCTTTCAACCACATTGCCCAATAAGGGATAGCTCACTCAACCATTACCACAAGGTTCCATTAAGATTATAGAAGAGCGAGTCGTTAATTAGAATGAGATGCCAACCTAACAAATGTTTCAACGGGGGATTATATGCATGCTACAAAGCTGAAACAGAGTGCTACAGACAGAGCAATATCACGATCAATGTATGAGATTTGAGGTCTGAAGCCCCACTATATCCAATTGTGAATAATGAGAAGCAGCTAGGCAAGAAATAGGCAAAGAAAGTTGCATGTACAGGCCCATCTTCAATGATTCTGAAACTTGGTGTGAGAGTTCAAAGGATAAAGTAATTACCATCTTCAGCCAGAAACTTTGATTGGATTATCCATCTTAGGTTTATATTGCAATGTTGGTCATCACAGAATCCAGTCTTTAACTAGTTTGATTCCAATTAATATCAAGAAATGGATGAACACACTAGTTACAGTCTCTGAAGACCTCTAAACGATACTGCTGAAGATTTGCGCTCTGGCCAAATTATTTTTTTGCAGCTACAGCACTGGTATTTGCCAAACACAGAAATATCCCAGCTAAGTCCTGTCCACAGAAAAAAAAAGGATAATCCAGTATGGCCAGTTATCATCCTATCAGTCCACTCTCAAGCATAAGCAAAATAATAGAATGTGTCATCAACAATACTTACCAAACAGCACTTCACCAAAAATCTATGTAACATTGTTCATGTTTGTCACCAGGATTGCTAAGTTCCAGATCTCATTGGTCTTAATGTTAGCAGAAGAACTAAATTCAGAAGGTGAGGTGAGAGGTATTGTTTTTGACATCATGTCAGCTTTTGAGTGAGTGTGGCATCCAGGCCAAAACTGAAATCAGTTGGAATGCACAGAAATATTGCAGTCATTATAATTAACACAAAGGAAGGTGATTGTTTGAGCCAATCATCTCAGTACAGAGCGTTGCTGCATGAGTTCCCAAGCTTAACCATCTTCAGTTGTGATACTGATGACTTTATATCCATCATCTATAAGATGAGAATTGGCTTCTTGTGATAAACAAAGTGTGATAAATAGCATCTGTTGTGATGAACAGTAAGTTTTAATTTAGAACTCCTCAGATGAATAATCAGTCTGTGCATACATGCACAAGATCTGGACAGTATCTAGATTGCACTAGTAAGTAATACATAATATGTGTGCCTCACAAACACTAATCACCAACCTGAGAGAATCTAACCAACCTCTCATTGCCATCATTGAATTTCCTACCAACAATGTCCTTACAATTACCATTGGCCAAAATTGGATCAGTTAGGGCAGATAGAAAATACTGTGAATACTCAAGCAAGTCAGAACCTAAGAATTCTGTAGTTAATGACTCACGAACAGGGAGAAGAGCCAGGCATGCACCCTTGGACCTTCAACTCAGGTCACTTCAGAGGTGTCCTATCTCTCCAGCTCTCCTCTGCTTGACTCCAGCTGGTCAGCATAAGGAGACTGCACCTGTTCAGGATACTCTCAGCAGGATGGGGTTCATCCTGGCCCTGAGCTCCAGATGACAATGGGCGGCACGGTGGCAATGGGCGGCACGGTGGCACAGTGGTTAGCACTGCTGCCTCACAGCGCCAGAGACCCGGGTTCAATTCCCGACTCAGGCGACTGACTGTGTGGAGTTTGCACATTCTCCCCGTGTCTGCGTGGGTTTCCTCCGGGTGCTCCGGTTTCCTCCCACAGTCACAAAGATGTGCAGGGTCAGGTGAATTGGCAATGCTAAATTGCCCGTAGTGTTAGGTTAAAGGGGTAAATGTAGGGGTATGGGTGGGTTGCGCTTCGGCGGGTCGGTGTGGACTTGTTGGGCCGAAGGGCCTGTTTCCACACTCTAAGTAATCTAATCTAATCTAATCTAAAAAGCCATTACAGTCAGCAAGGTGCATCTACCTCAAATGTTGGGGCAACACCTTGACATAGTGTTAGACAAAAAAAAAAATTGAAGGTACACTGAAGGTGACATTAAATATAGGTTCAATAAATATAGAGTCACCCAGCAAGGAAACAGACCCTTCGGTCCAACCAGTGCATGCCAAGCATAATCCAAGCTAAATTATTCCCACTTGCCTACTCCTTGTCCATATTCCTCCAAATCTCTCATATTCATGTATTTATCAAAATGCCTTTTAAACATCTACCACTCCCTCAGGAAGTTCATTCCTCATGCAAATCACCCACTGTATAAAAAAATTGCCTCCATGTCTTTTTAAAATCTCTCTCTTCGCACCTTACAAATGTGCCCCCTAGCCTTGAAATCCCCTATCCTAGGGAAAAGACAACTACTATTAACTCTATCTATACCTTTTATTATTTCATAAACTGTTATAAGGTCACCTCTCAACATCCTTGCTCCAGTGAAAAACGTCCCAGCTTGAGCAGCCTTTTTCTTGTAAGTCATATGTTCCATACCCAACAACATCCTAGTCAATCTCTTCTGAGTCCTCTCCAGTTTAATAATATCCTTCCTACAACTGGCAGCCTGAACTGCACATCATGTTCATCAGAAGAAACCTCACCAACATACTGTACCACCTCACCATGACTTCCCAAATCCTATATTCAAACGACTGAGCAATGAAGGCAGGCGTGTTAATACCTTTTTAACCACCCTGTCTATATGTGACGCAAACTTCAAAGAATTATGTGTCTAAACCCTAGTACCCTTTGTTCTACAACACTACCCAAGGCCCTACCATTAATTTTATAAATCCTACCCTTGTTTTTTGTACCAAAAAGCAATAAGTCACATTTATCCAACCTGAAATTCTGTATTCTGAATTCTATTCACTTGTGTTATTATAATGTTTGTTGTGGTCACAAAACATTGCTATGTGCTGACACAGTTGTCTGACGTGAAAAAACTAGAATATCTATGCCTAAAAACAATGGGCTCTGTCAATATTTTGTCAATAGTACTGACGACTTGCTTCAGCCAAGTTGTTTCAGTATAGCTATAATGCTGTCATCTGCACAACAAAGCTGAAAATTGCCCAAGTATGTGGTGTTGAACACTGAGATTACCTGGGGACATCCTGAATTCTGAGCTTACAGTGAGGGAAGAGGAGATGAAGCAACTGAAGATGGTTGCGCATAGGGCACTATTTGAAAAACTCTTGCAGTGATGTCCAGAGACTGAGATGATTTACCTGCAGCAACCACAATTATCCTCCTTTGTCCCAGGTATGACTCCAGCCAGCAGAGAGTTTTCTCCCTGATTCCCATTAACTCCACATTGTCAAATGTAGCCCTGATGTCCAGGGCAGTCACTCTTACCCACCTCCAATTCAGAAAACAGAACAATCCAACCTAGCCAATTATAATCCTATCGATCTACTTTCGCTTATCAGAAAAGTGGTGAAGGGATTACTGACAGTGTTGTCCAGCAGCACATTGCAAAGGAATTGCCAGATTTCTTTTGCACAGCTTAGCTTCGGTCAGGGCCACTCAGCTCTTAACCACATTGCAGATTTGATCCAAACATGGATGAAAGAGCTTGACACCATTCAGGATAAAGCAGTCTGCTCGATTAGTATCACATCCACAAATATTTACTCCCTCCCACCACCAACGTATGTATACCATCAACAAGGTACACTGCAAGCATTCATCAAAGTTCCTTAGATTGCACCTTCTGACTCTCAAAATTGTCCACCAAGATGGAGAAGGTTAGCAAACATATGGGAAAACCACCAGCTACAAGTTCCTCTCCAAGTCACATGCCATTCTAATTTGGACTAATAATCACCATTCTTTTACTGTTCCTGGTTCAAAATCCTCCCTAATGACATCTGCGTGTACCCTAAACCTCAAGGACTGTAGCAGTTCCAGAAGACAGCTCACCACCCCCAATTCCAAGGCAGTTAAGGATGGGCAACAAATGCTGACCCAAAACGAAAGCAAAATTAAAAACCAACAATTTATTACTGCAATGTATTTTTGTTCAATGAACTTTTTGTCGTTTTCGTAGCTTCTTTTTGAAATTCATATTTAATTTTGGACCAACTGCCAAACCAGTTCTCATAACTACTGCTAGGCTTTTTCCTGTAGGGGAATGAGAGGTTCACAAGAAAACTGCTTTATCGGAGAGTTGGAAAAAGGAATTTACTTGTTTCATTGGAATCAAGAAATGTGTTAGTCAGCACTTATGCTGAGAAAAACATTCAGAACTGGTGTAGATCAAAGACCTGAAACATTGACTCTGTTTCTTCTCAGATGCTGTCTGATCTGTTGATTATTTCTCAAACTTTTTTTTCAGTTTTCTAGCATTTGTTCTTTTATTATAAATTGTGGTTAGTTTTAATTTGAAATGATGAAATATTTATCGCTCAATGCAAAGTGTAATTTTTCTGTTAAAACCTGAATAGAAATGCCACATTATTGCAGATCAATAAATTGTTGCAAAATTACTAGAAAATTTGAAGTGAAACCAGGACACATGCACCAATAAATTCAAGATATTCTCATTTGTACACAGTGTTATTGTTTGTAGTGCTTGTGCAAAATTAAGTTTTTTGGATGTTAGTCAGGATATTTGCATCGAGCCAGATTCAAAGAAGCAGAGCTGGCAGTATAGTCTGAATGATCAAGTTGTGTGTTATTGTCTGATAAAAGTGTGATTGTATTGAGTACCCTTTTGGAACCTATGTTTTTGATGGGCTTTGTAAACAGAGGTATGGTCTGCATAAGTGAAGAATTTCTGCTGAATCTATATAAAATAATTTGATCTTCCTGTGACTACGATTTCCAATTATGGGTACCAGAGGGATGTGAAAAGACTTTGTTGAGGCTTCAAAAAAGATTTCTAGGATGAATCTTCAGGGATGAATCCCTACAAATAAGCTGAGGTGGTTCTGCTTATGGATAGGATTTTCTGGCAGTGTGTAAAATTATGATGGGTTTGTGACAAAAAATAGAAACAATTTCCAGTGCTTCTACCCTTTCAAGAACCTTTTCAAGAATAGTGTTTTGAAGTGCTTTCAGGTGATTGTTGTCCTTATTCATTCTTTAATATTGCTTGCTTTATTTTCTTCATCCCTGGTTATTTCAACTACGTTATGATTTATATTGCACATGTAAATCTGTTGAGGAAGAGTGCTTCACGTCGTATTGTGTATCAGCCAAATTTCAGAAGAAGCCATTCAACCAGTATTAAAACAAGATGGCTCAGATTTAAAATAGCTAAACAAAGATTTGCAATGAATTCTCAATCATTGCAGCTATTAATATTATGCAGTATAAAGGTTGAAAGAGATTTGGTAAAATCACATCTGAATGAAGAGTAGGTTCTAAATGACCAACTACAGCATTTAAAAAAAAAATCTCCTCTTTTATGGCCTCCTTTGTATCTTTTTGTTACTAGATGAGGGATTCTCCAACTGGAAAGTAACAGTGTGAAAACAGGTTGTAAAGATGATAAATAATTGCTATCACTAATAGTTGACAAAGACAGAAACCTGGAGTGGAATGATATGGATTATTTAACCAATGCTGTAGGGAGATTGTTTCTGTTTGTTCCATAATCTCTGGCAGGACTCTAACTGAAAATTGTTGCATGATTGTCTTTCTATCACAAGTAAAGAATCCAACAAATGCAATTTGCTGTTTTGATACGTCTTGTAGTTTGTGTGCACAGAATGTGAAAAAAGTGAATGTGTCTCATCATCCTCAAATAGAAAAGAACTGAGTAGTGAAAATAGCAATTCTGCTGCTGAACTATTATATACAATCCAATTCAATACTGGTATGTGTAGATTTGCAAGATAAGGTTGCCTTTGTAATGTTGTGATATAGAATAAGCATGTTAAAACATAATTTCAGATTGTTGCTTGAAACAATGCTTTAATGGTAGTTGGAGTGCAGAGTTAGAAAATGTTCACAGAATTAAAACATTTTTGGCACAGATGAGGAGTTGAAGAATATGCTAAGATGGTGTAAGATAGTTAGTGTTCACAGTAAACAATAGTTATATCAAATGACATCTTCTTTCCAAATATTGCTCCAATCTCTGCATGAAGTCAGGTAACAGGTCTCTATGAAAAGAGAGGCATCAAAAAAAATGAACAACTTGTTTATAGATATAAAGAAAAATTATAACTCTTGTTCTGAATCTAATGCTGTTTTGACCATGGGGAATTGTGGTCACATTCAAAAGATTAGCTCCTTTGTGCATTTGGCATGATTATTATAAATAATGTATTTTAAAATCATCCAGCAATGGAGTTGGAGATGCTGCTGTTGTGGCAGATTATTTCAGTTAATTAAAAATGTTACTTCTCAAATGTCATTATAAAATATAACAGATTTAAATGGGTGAAACACTCGAACATTCGCCTTTGAGCAGAAGTAGTCAGAGGGTATTACAAAAATAATGTTCTGATGTTCTTAAGATTTATTCTTTTGTTATCTTAGTTCAATCTTATGCTCATAAATCAGTGATAAAATGAAAATAGTAAATAGCCTGCTATAGACCTGATCAGCACTGATAATGAACATGATAAATGTTAAACGCAAGATGCTGTAGTATCATTTTATATGGTGCTATATTATTGTCTGGCTCAGATTATAAATTCTGCCTTTGAGATATTTCCCTTAAAGAAATCAAACAGCGCCTTTTGAATGTGTTTGAGGCAATTACCCAATGTACTGGGCCTTTCAATGCTTTTGAACCTCCCCAATGCAATGGAGAAGTAACTATTCATAAAGAAGTGGGGCTCAGTGGTTAGCAGTGCTGCCTCACAGCGCCAGGGACCTCGGTTTGATTCCACCTTTGGCCGACTGTATGGAGTTTGCACAATCTCCTCTTGTATGTGTGTGTTTCCTCTGGATACTCTGGTTTCCTCTCACAGTCCAAAGATGTGCAGGTAGATGGATTGGCTATGCTAAATTTCCCATGGTGTCCAGGGATGTGAATTCAGGGAAACGGTGGGAAGTGTGTCTGAGGATTGGTTTGGACCTGATGAGCTGAATGGCCCACTTCCGCACTGTAGGTATTTTATGAAATTTTGATATTGCAATTTCTTAAGTCTTAATTGTGACACTTGTGTTCTGTGTCAGAAGATGCCTTTGTTAAAAAAATGTTACTCTGTACAGAATAGCGATTCAGCAATATTAATCTTTGTCGGTACGTTTTGTGTGGTTGAAAAAATGGAACACAATTTTTTGGATGTTCTTGGCATTTTTGATGCAACACTGCAGCTCAAGCACAGGCCATCAGTACCTGTAGCTGTGAAATGCAAATGGATGAAACTGAATGTTAATGAAGTGTGATGTTTAATAATCTCCCTTAATTACCAAGTCCCTACTTCCTAGTGAGAAACTCATCTCTCCTCTCAGTAAATACATAAATAATACAATGCGATGCACTTGATGTCAAGATGAGTCTTGCTGGGGTCAGTCAGATCCCTACAAGATTCCACTGCATGTCTCTTTTTAGTAATGTTTGATCATAATATGTATTTCATCTGTACTGCATTTTTTTCAGCAGAAGATGAGGGGAAAGATATGAAAACAAGGCCATGCGTTTAAGTCAAAATCTTGGCAATTTGAACATGCACCTCTCTATATATCTTGTGCAACTCTGATATTTTGGTTCAGGCTTACATGGTGTCTCCAAATCCTTTCTGTCCAGAACATATGAACTATTCACTTGCTAATTTCTCATGCCAATTGCACAGAACAAAGAAAATTTACAGCCCAGGAATAGGCCCTTCGGCCCTCCAAACCTGAGCCGATCCAAATGTACCGTCTAAACTATCGGTCAATTCCTAAGCATCACCTACTCATGCATCTGTCCAGACACATCTTAAGTGAATCTACCGTGCCACCCCTGCTGGCAATGCGTTCCAAACGCCCACCACCTTCTGTGTGAAATATTTGCTGCGTGTATCCCCCTTAAACTTCCCACCTCTCACCTTGAAAGTGTGACCTCTTGTTATGGAATCCTTCACCCTGGGAAAAAAGCTTGTCTCTATCCACCCTGTCTATACCCTTCATGATTTTGTAAACCTCAATCAAGTCCCCCCTCAATCTCCTTTTTTCTAATGAAAATAAACCTAACCTACTCAACCTCTCTTCACTAGCACCTTCCATACCAGGCAACATCCTCGTAAACCTTCTCTGCACCCTCTCCAAAGCGTCCACATCTTTTTGGTATTGTGGCGACCAGAACTGTACACAGTATTCCAAATGCAGCCGAACCAATGTCCTGTATAATTTTAACATGACTTGCCAGCTCTTATACTCAACATCCCATCCAATGAAGGCAAGCATACTATCTGACTTCTTGACCACTCTATCCATCTGTGCAGCAACCCTCAGGGTACAATGGACCTGCACTCCCAGATCTCTCTGCCCATCAACTTTTCCCACGGCTCTACCGTTTATTGTATAATTCGCTCGAGAATTAGTCTTGCCTAAATACATCACCTCACATTTGTCTGGATTGAAATCCATCTGCCCAACTGTCCAGTCTATCTATATCCTCCTGTATTCTTTGACAGTCCCTAATGCGTTCTGCTACTCCACCAATCTTCGTGTCATCCACAAACTTGCTGATCATACCAACAGTGCCCTTTTCCAGATCATTTATGTATATTACAAACAACAGTGGCCCCAACACTGACCCGGCGGAACACCACTGGTCACCTTCCTCCATTTCGAGAAACTCCCTTCAACTACTACTCTCTGTTTCCTGTTGCTCAACCAGTTCTTTATCCACCTAGCTAGAACATCCTGCACACCATGTGACTTCACTTTCTCCATTAGTCTACAATGGGGAACCTTATCAAATGCTTTACTAAAGTCCATGTTAATGACATCAACAGCCCTGCCTTCATCTATCAACTTGGTTACTTCCTCGAAGAACTCTATTAAGTTGGTAAGGCACGATCTGCCCTGCACAAAACCATGTTGCCTATCACTGATAATCCCATTCTTTTCTAAATATAAATAGATCCTATCCCTCAGTATCCTCTCCAGCAACTTTCCCACCACCGACGTCACGCTCACAGTTGTGTAGTTACCCGGAATATCCCTACTACCCTTCTTGTACAGGGGGACAACATGAGCAACTTTCCAGTCCTCTGGCATCTCACCTGTATTTAAGGATGCCACAAAGATATCTGTCAGGGCCCCAGCTATTTCCTCTCGCGCCTCCCTCAGCAACCTGGTATAGATCCCATCTGGTCCTGGGGATTTGTCCACCTTAATAACCTCTAGCCTACCCAACACATTTTCCCTACTTATGCCAACGTGATCCAGACTAATCAAACTTCTATCTCTAATCTCAAGATTCATGTTCCTCTCCTTAATGAACACTGATGCAAATTCTTTGATTGGTACGTTTACTTTAGATTTATCTGAGGAAAAAGGAAGTTCAGCTAATCACTAACCATAAATGATCTGCTTCTTTCCACTCTAATTATATTACTGAGGAGGAGCTCCAAAAGTATTTGTTCAATATAGATGGCAGGGAGTTGTAACCAAAGAAAATGGGTGGCCTAACAGTCACTAATCTGGCCAAAGAAGCTACTAAGCCATGAAGCTTGCATGAGCTTTGGGAAGCTGTGGTTAGTGAAGGTGACTTGTACAATGAAAATCGAAGAATCTATTTTCAACTGTAGTGAACACTGACAGGACAACACCATATTTCAGTTTTTCAGTTCTACCGCTGGTTGGAGTGTGATGAGTCAATACTGATGTAGGGCTTGACTGAAATATGCTATTACAGGAGAGTGATGGTGAGAGGACTGCAATCAGGAATGTAAATCCATTGAGGAACAAGCTAAGCCGATGTGAAGATAATTGGCAGGTTTCTGCAAAGCCAGATGTTATTGTTTAATACTCGAGATAATTTATGGTCAGCATTGCAGCTTTTTGTTTTCTCTTCCAGCAGTAGTGAATGTGTTTATGAATCATTTAGTTTTGCAATGACATTACTGAGACCATATGATCGTTTCTGTGTCCCTTCTGGTTTACTGGCCAAAATAAACATCTGGGCTAGATTGATAGAGTAGGGTTTTTAAAAATATAATCATGAAATAATAGATTTCACCTTCACCTTGTTTACCAAAATTTCACGTGGCTGGAATGGTGGCATTGTGAAAACAAACAAACTCATAACGACTGACAGGGAAGCAAAACTGTCTCCAAGTTGTTTGCTGCGTGGCTGAAGGACAAAACTAAACAGAGCAGTATTTATCATTATCCTTCCTCCTGAATTAACATATTTTGGACCATGCCTAAATCGGTATTGACTCATGCCTGAAGAGAAAATGAGGTCTGCAGATGCTGGAGATCAGAGATGGAAATGTGTTGCTGGAGAAGCATTCCCTAGATGCTGCCTGACCTGCTGCGCAAGGGATGAACTCGGATTTCACCAGTTTCCTCATTTCCCCTCCCCCCAGCCTGTCTCAGTCAAATCCATCAAATTCAGCACCGCCTTCCTAACCTGCAATCTTCTTGCCGACCTCTCCGCCCCCACCCCAATCTGTCCTATCACCCTCACCTTGACCTTTTTCCATCTATCACATTTCCGACGCCCCTCCCCCAAGTCCCTCCTCCCTATCTTTTATCTTAGCCTGCTGGACAAACTTTCCTCATTCCTGAAGAAGGGCTAATGCCCGAAACGTCGATTCTCCTGTTCCCCAGATGCTGCCTGACCTGCTGCGCTTCTCCAGCAACACATTTCCATTGACTCATGCCTCTCCACCATAGTGCTTTTGGAATGGTGGAATTGGAAAACTGGATGATAGTGTTGCACTGCCCTGTTTAGTTTAAATGAATTCATTTTGATACTTTTCAGACATTCGAATAAAAATTGTGAATGTGCAAGAATTTCAGTGTAGAATTTGTAGACCGTGTTGCTATTGTGTAATTTGGTATTTAAGATTTTAAAATTTGTTTGCAACTGAGAATGAGATGGTTCAGTGTATTGTGTGATGTATGTACACTATACAGTTAGGGTTGCCATCTCTTCTAACTGCGAATCCAGCATGTGGTACATTATCAGGTACCTTCATAAAAGTTAATTGCAGTTACCTTTTTATTTGTTGATGAAATATGGTCATCACTGACAAGGCCAGCATTCACTGACCATTTATTAATTGCTCTTACTGTAGTGATGAGCTGAGTTTTGAACCTCTTTTGTCCATGCAGAAATTTTAGATACACTGTACTTGGACTACCTTTGCTCATTTGTAGTTTCACAGTAGTTGTGGGAACGTGTCTGAGAGTCAGGCAGCTCGCATGAGCTGGCAAAGGAGATAACAACTAAAGACAGAAGAGACAGACAAAGGAAGAAAAGGAGAGTTATTGGCAAGGAAGAAAGTCAGAACTTGTATATCATTGATTCAAACTGTATCTACTTTTCATAGCTCACTGAAATTGCATTGATAACGATGACAATAGCAGAAACTCTCAGAATGGCTTAAAATTAATAGTAATGCAAGCCCCAAATTTACTTTGAGTGGCAAAAGAATAGTATTGATATACTTTATACAGAGACCTGCCCTAAAATTAATAGTAATGCAAGCCCCAAATTTACTTTGAGTGGCAAAAGAATAGTATTGATATACTTTATACAGAGACCTGCCCCCAAATTTGTCAGATTAAGCAGATTTGTCAGTGTTACTGTCGATAGGGGTATTTCTGAACGGAGTAAATAGCAGGAAAGATGTTCGACCAATTAGATTGAAGAATCCAAAAAGCTAACTAAACTGGAAGCAAAAGGGAAGAAATCTATATAATACATTAAAATCATTGTTTTCGAGGTAAAATAAAGATTGGTTCATACATGGATTAGGAGAAAGACCTAAAAGAATAAAACTCTTAAAAAGCTGTTTTTGGGAACAAATACTGCTCATTCAAAGGGAATGTTTAGTAGCAATTATAAATTATAGCACTATTATGTCAGCTACTTCTGACTGAACAAGTTTTTAATCAATCATTGGTGCCAGTGGATAAGTATTTACATTGGCTTGTTTTTCAATTGTATATCCTATCAATCCAACCAGTCCATTTATGTTGCACTGAAATTTCCTCTCATTTATCTTTTTCCACATCTATTGTTCTCAGCCTCTAATACGATACCCTGCCCAGTTTATGCAGCCATCCCTGAATGCATCAATATTCTTAAGTTCAACCACTTTTGGTAGTGAGTTTTATACTCTCAGTATACTTTTGATTTCTTCATGACTGGCCACTGGTTATTCTGTCACCCACAGCTGGACACATTGTATGAAAACCTTTTATAATTTTGAAGTATTTTATTCAGCTACTCCTTAGCCTTTTCTGAAGAAGAGTGACATTCTGTTTATCCTTTCTTCATATTTTTTTCACATATTTGAACCATTGGAATCTCTTTTGGGGTAGAAGTGACCTGTACAAGAAGGACGGATTGCACCTAAATTGGAAGGGGACTAATATACTGGCAGGGAAATTTGCTAGAACTGCTTGGGAGGATTTAAACTAGTAAGGTGGGGGGATCGGACCCAGGGAGATAGTAAGGAAAGAGATCAATCTGAGACGGGTACAGCTGAGAACAGAAGTGAATCAAACAGTCAGGGCAGGCAGGGACAAGGTAGGACTAATAAATTAACTGCATTTATTTCAATGCAAGGGGCCTAACAGGGAAGGCAGATGAACTCAGGGCATGGTTAGGAACATGGGACTGGGATATCATAGCAATTACAGAAACATGGCTCAGGGATGGGCAGGACTGGCAGCTTAATGTTCCAGGATACAAATGCTATAGGAAGGATAGAAAGGGAGGCGAGAGGAGGGGGAGTGGCATTTTTGATAAGGGATAGCATTACAGCTGTGCTGAGGGAGGATATTCCTGGAAATACATCCAGGGAAGTTATTTGGGTAGAACTGAGAAATAAGAAAGGGATGATCACCTTCTTGGGATTGCATTATAGACCCTAATAGTCAGAGAGAAATTGAGAAACAAACTTGTGAGGAGATCTCAGCTATCTGTAAGAATAATAGTGTGGTTATGGTCGGGGATTTTAACTTTCCAAATGTCGACTGGGACTGCCATAGTATTAAGGATTTAGATGGAGAGGAATTTCTTAAGTGTGTACAAGACAATTTTCTGATTCAGTATGTGGATGTACCTACTAGAGAAGGTGCAAAACTTGACCTACTCTTGGGAAATAAGGCAGGGCAGGTGACTGAGGTGTCTGTGGGGGAGCACTTTGGGGCCAGCGACCATAATTCTATTTGTTTTAAAATAGTGATGGAAAAGGGTAGACCAGATCTAAAAGTTGAAGTTCTAAATTAGAGAGAGGCCAATTTTGACGGTATTTGGCAAGAACTTTCGAAAGCTGATTGGAGGCAGATGTTCGCAGATAAATGGACGGCTGGAAAATTAGAAGCCTTCAGAAATGAGATAACAAGAATCCAGGGAAAGTATATTCCTGTCAGGGTGAAGGGGAAGGCTGGTAGATATAGGGAATGCTGGAAGACTAAAGAAATTGAGGGTTTGGTTAAGAAAAAGAAGGAAGCATATGTCAGATATAAGAGGACAGATCAAGTGAATCCTTAGAAGAGTGTAAAAGAAGTAGGAGTATACTTAAGAGGGAAATCAGGAGGGCAAAACAGGGACATGAGATAGCGATGGCAAATAGAATTAAGGAGAATCCAAAGGGTTTTTACAAATATATTAAGGACAAAAGGGTAACGAGGGAGAGAATAGGGCCCCTCAAAGACCAGCAAGGTGGCCTTTGTATGGAGCCACAGACAATGGGGGAGATACTAAATGAATATTTTGCATCGGTATTCACTGTGGAAAAGGATATGGAAGATATAGACTGTAGGGAAATAGATGGTGACGTCTTGTAAAATGTCCATATTACAGAGGAGGAAGTGCTGGATGTCTTGAAACGGTTAAAGGTGGATAAATCCCCAGGACCTGATCAGGAGTACCCGAGAACTCTGTGGGAAGCTAGAGAAGTGATTTCTGGGCCTCTTGCTGAGATATTTGTATCATCGATAGTCACAGGTGAGGTGCCAGAAGACTGGAGGTTGGCAAACGTGCCACCGTTTAAGAAGGGCAGTAAAGACAAGCCAGGGAACTATAGACCGGTGAGCCTGACCT
>NC_057731.1:37724942-37732965 GCF_004010195.1 Chiloscyllium plagiosum
TGTACAGGACATTGGTTAGGCCACTGTTGGAATATTGAATGCAATTCTGGTCTCCTTCCTATCGGAAAGATGTTGTGAAACTTGAAAAGGTTCAGAAAAGATTTACAAGGATGTTGCCAGGGTTGGAGGATTTGAACTATAAGGAGAGGCTGAACAGGCTGGGACTGTTTTCCCTGGAGCATCGGAGGCTGAGGGGTGACCTTCTAGAGGTTTACAAAATTATGAGGGGCATGGATACGATAAATAGACCAAGTCTTTTCTCTGGGATCGGGGAGTCCAGAACTAGAGGGCATAGGTTTAGGGTGAGAGGGGAAAGATATAAAAGAGACCTAAGGGGCAACGTTTTCACGCAGGGGGTGGTATGTGTATGGAATGAGCTGCCAGAGGATGTGGTGTAGGGTGGTACAATTGCAACATTTAAGAGGCATTTGAATGGGTATATGAATAGAAAGGGTTTGCAGGGATATGGGCTGTGTGCTGGCAAGTGGGACTAGATTGGGTTGGGATATCTGCTCGGCATGGACAGGTTGGACCGAAGAGTCTGTTTCCATGCTGTACATCTCTGTGACTCTATATGTGTACCTACACTTTTCTGGTGTCAAGCTTGCAAATCTACTTCCCCTACATCCTGTTCAATAATAAGGCAACCAGCTGTTCTCAAGAGACATGGTGGTTTCACCAAGATTTGATACAGTTTAACTTTGCTTTGAATTCTCTGCCTGCAAAAATAAAGCCCACTTTTTGTTTTTTTTTTGACCTGCTAACCTGCAACATACTTTCTCATGATTGGTGTGTTTATACTTCAAGTTCCTTTGCTCCTTTACCCCCACCTTGATTTTATTTGATTTGACTTATTGTAGTCACATGTACCTAGGTACAGTGAAAAGTTTTGTTTTGCGAACAGGCAGATCAGAGCAAACAAACACATACAGATCGTAGGGTGCTTAGACAGAGTGAGGCATACAGGTTACAGCTACTCAGGAGATGGGCAAAACAAGATCAATATTCATAAGACCAATAATATTTGAAGTCAGGGAGTCCATTCATCAGTCTAATAACAGCAGGAAAGAAGCTGTTCTTGAACTTGTTGGTGCATGTTTTCAAGCTTCTGTATCTTCTGCCTGACGGAAGAGGTTGTAAGAGAACATTTTCAAAGTAATAAGTGACCTCACTATTCTCCTTATCAGAATTTGCTATATTGTTTAACTATGTTAAACTTCACTTGTCACCTATTTTCCATATTCTTCCAAGTTTTTTTTTTAATCTCTTATTTTCTCAAGTGCTCCTCAGTATTGGCTGTCTTCACCACTTCCACCCACTCCACTGCAAACTTGTGTATTTGATTCTAGAATCTTGAGTTGGTCATGTGAATTGTGAACGCCGTTGGACCCAGCACTGATCCTTGTCGGATCACATCTCACCTTCTACCATACTGAATAACTACCATTTACTCCCTTTCTGCTTTCTGTCTTGTAGCCAGCTAACAATCCATTCTGGTCCTTGTCCCTTAATCCATATTTTCAGACATTAATTAGCCTAAATTCACACTTTATCAGTGATTTGTATTGAGGTTCTGTTAGCAAGAACAACAACAGCAGAGCTTCTTGGGAGCAGGATATCACTAATAACTTAGAGATCTCTGTGTTTAACTGTATACTCAATACCTGAATATGCTGAAAATTTGCAAGGGGCATGGTGGCTTAGTGGTTAGCACTGTTGCCTCACAGTGCCGGGGCCCCGGTTCTATTCCAGCCTCAAGCACCTGTGCATTTGAAGTCTGTCTATTTTTCCTGTGTCTGTGAGTTTCCTCTGGATGTTCTGTTCGGTGGATTGACCACACTAAATTGACCATAGTGTCTAGGGATGTGCAGGATAGGTAAAATAGCTATGAGAAATGCAGGCTTACTTGGATAGGGTAACAGGGTCTGGGTGGGATGCTCCTTGGAGGGGTGGTGTGGATTTGATGGGCTGAATGGCCAGGATTCTTGGAATTCAATGATTCTATGAATTTAACCCCGTGAGCAATTGCTAAAAGCTTTTCTGTTGTTAGTACAGCAAAATCTGGCCAATGACTTGTTAGCCTGTTTGTAACAGACTGTAATAGATGCTATGTTATTAACTGTTGATGTCCATTCTCTTTATGCAAAATTTTCCTGCATTGCACAAAGAACAGTTTTGTCCCCCGGGGAGAGCACTTTAAACAAACACTATCTCTCTCTATGTCTCTGGACTATAGTTTAATTTGGACTCTGTGTGAAAATGAGAATTTTAAACTGGGAACACCAGTCAGATTCATTCTGACTTGGACTTCACATGTTAAAACTGTCTAGCTTATATAATGCAAGTGAATGAGTGCACAGTATTGTTTAAATGTGTGGCTGTTTCTCCTTGCCTGAATTGCTCATGATCTTCCTGATCCTACAACCAGTAGCATGTAACCAGGTGCCTGAAATCTCCTGATCTTCAATATAATAAAGGCCATAGGAATTCTCTTTGATCTAAATAATGCCCACCCAAGGACATTGCCCCTTCATTTGCTTCTTTATTGACACTGTGTATTCCCTTCAAGCATTATAGGTTTGTTACAATGTGGATGAAGCCAATTTAATTCACTGTGTCTGAGCTGGCTGTTTACATGAGGATCTCACCTAATGCCATTCTCCTGCTCCTCCACCCTCCTGCTCCTTGCCCCCTCCAATCCCCATCTGCCCCCTATGCCCCACTCAATCTATACATTTTTCTCCTTCAAATAACCATCTAATTCCATTTTAAATTCTTCAATTTAATTTCTCCCGATTACATGCTTGGGCAATGCATTCCAGACCCTCAATACTCATGTGAAAAAATGCTTTCCTCCTATTATTTTGTGCCCTTATTAGAATTTTTCCATTGTGACTTTATCCTGAATATTAACAGATACTTCCAGAATTATAAAGGGCTAAGGTCTTTTAATTGGCAATTCGACCTAAATACATAATTCTAATTTTGAAACTGGAACGTTTTGTAACATTCTCTTGCAATAATTCCAATCAGTACTGTACACTGCACTCACAATGCGCAATTAATTCATGATTGACTCTATCTTTGTCTTTTTGTAATATTGGACTGGCTGGTGTGAAGGTTTTACCTTTACGAAAGTTGCTCCAATTCAAATGTTAAAAGAAAACACACTAAAGTAGAGACAGAAATTGCTGGAAATACTCAGTGGCTCTAGCAGCATCAGTTGAGAAAGAAACATAATTACCATTTCAAATTGAATCTGTCTTTCCAGAACTGAAGGAAGCTAGAAGTTATAAGTTTTGTGCTGTTAAATAGGCTGAGGGAGGGCGTGGAAAGAACAAATGTAAAGCTCTCAGATAACATACACATCCATTTGAACAGCACAGGAACAGATCATTTTGCCCATGAAGCTAATCCCTTTTGCCTCCCCTTTGTCCACAGCCTCTATTTGTTGTGTATTTATGTGCTTATGTAAAGGTCCCTTGAATGCCCTAATCATATTTGCCTCCACCTGGCAGTATGCTCCAGATTCCTACCACTATCTATAACAAAAACTTGCTATTCACATCTCCTTTGAACATTCCCCTCTCAACTTAAATGCATGCCCCCTAGCATTAGACATTCCAACTCTGGGAAAAAAGATTCTGACTGCCAATAGTATCTGTGCATCTCATAATTTTATAAACTTCTATCAAGTCTCCCCTGAGCCTCCACCACTCGAGAAAACAACCTGAGGTTTTCTATCCTCTTCTCATAGCTCATAGTGTCTAATCCAAGCAGCATCCTGGTAAAGCTTCTCTGCACCCTAACAAAACCCTTCACATTCTTCCTGTAATGTGGTCACCAGAATTGAACACAATACTGGCCTAGCCAAAGTCTTAAAAAGCTGCAACATGACATCTTGACTCTTGTACTCAGTTCCCTGACCAATAAAAACAAGTTTGCCATACACCTTCTTTACAGCCTACCTACTTACATAGCCACTTTCAGGGAGCTGTGGACTTGAACTCCAAGATCCCTCTGCACATCAATGCTATTCAGAGTCCTACCATTAACTGTATACTTTTCCTTAACTTTTGATCTTCCAAAGTACAGCACCTCACACTTAGCTCTATTAAACTCCATTTGCCATTCTCTACCCATATTTGCAACTGATCTATGTCCTGCCTTTGGAATTAGAATAGAATTAGCATAGCCTTTATTGTCACATGACAACTTTCTACACTATCCACAACTCCACTGATCTTTTTATTGTCTGCAAACTTACTAACTCTCTCATCTACATTTTCATGTAAGTCAGTTATATATGTGTGGAGTTTGCATGTTCTCCCCGTGTCTGCATGGGTTTCCTCCGGGAGCTCTGGTTTCCTCCCACAGTCCAAAAATGTGCAGTTAGGTGAATTGGCCAAGCTAAATTGCCCGTAGTGTTAAGTGAAGGGGTAAATGTAGGAGAATGGGTCTGGGTGGGTTGCGCTTCGGTGGGTCGGTGTGGACTTGTTGGGCCAAAGGGCCTGTTTCCAAACTGTAACTAATCTAATCTAATCTAATATATAGATCTCACAGAGCAGATATCCCATTACAGATCCCTGCAGAACACCACTATTCATGGACCTCCAGCCTGGCAAACACCCTTCCATCACTACCCTCTGTCTTCTCTGGGCGAGCAAATTCTGAATCCACACGGTCAGTTCACCTTGGACCCCATGCAAATTAGTCTTCTGGATGAGCCTACCATAAGGAACCTTGTCGAAAAACTGACTAAAATCCATACAAATAGTATTCACTGCTCTACCCTCATTGATTACCACCTCCTCCACCTTAAAAAATTCAATCAAGTTAGTAAGACATGACTTGCCCTACACAAAGACATGCTGACTGTCCCTAATTAGGCCATGCTTTTCCAAATGTGCATAAATCCTATCCCTCAGAATTCTTTCCAATTGCTTCACAACTACCAATGTGAGACTCATTGATCTGTAGTTTCCTGGATTATCCCTATTTCCCTGCTTGAAAAAAGGAACAGCGATAGCTACTCACCAGTCCTCCAGGACCTTTGTAATAGTAGTGAGGATACAAAGATCTTGGTCAAGGCCCAACAATCTCTCTCTTGTCTATCTCAGTAACTTGGCATTGATACCTTCGGGGCTGAAACTTTATTGCTGGAACAGCACAGCAGGTCAGGCAGCATCTAGGGAACAGAAGATTCGACGTTTCGGGCACATGTGCCCGAAACGTCGAATCTTCTGTTCCCTAGATGCTGCCTGACCTGCTGTGCTGTTCAGCAATAAAGTTTCAGCTTTGATCTCCAGCGTCTGCAGACCTCACTTTCTCCTCATTGATACCTTCGGGCCATGGTGACATATCCACCTTAATGCTCTTCAAAAGATCCACCACCATTTCTTTCTTGATTTCAAAATGATCGTAGCCTATTAGCAAGCTCCACACAAATCTCACTATCCTTCATATTCTTCTCCTTGGTGAATGCCGATACAAAATATTCATTTAGGATCTCACACACATCCTCTGCCTCCAAGCACAAGTTCCCTTCTTTGTCTTTCTGTGCTTCTACCTCCAGCCCAGTTATCCTCCTGCTTTTAATGTATCTGTAGAATGGCAACAGATTCTCTTAAACCCAATTTGCCACGGTCATTTTTCCTGCTTTCCTTATATTCCTCATGGGCTCTGTCCAATTTTAGCTTCCTTAACATTACATGTTCTTTTTATTCCTTTTGACTAAATTCACAACTTCTCTCATTATCCAAGGATCCCTTACCTTGCCATCTTTGCCCTTCCCCCTTACCGGACCCAATGCCAGTTTTGGACTCTCATTAACAGGTTTGTAAATAATTCCCACACATTAAATATGGAGTTGCCTGATCACAGAAGGCCTATAGTATAATCCTATCAGAGTAATTGCACCCATCTTATTTTTGAGCTCTACCCCTATTGCCTCAGTGGTTGAGCCCTCCAATAAGTCCTTTGAGTGCGGATGTAATGTTCTCCCTGATTAGTAATGTAACTCCTCCACCTCTTTTACCTTCTTCTCTACCTCGTCTAAAAAAACCAAACCCTGGAACATAGAGCAGCCGGTCCTGTTGCTCTCTCAACCAAGTCTCTGTAGTGGCCACGCAACCATCAGCACCATGTACTGATCCAGGCTCTCAACTCATTTATCTTACCTATAATACTCTTTGCATTGAAATAAATAAACTTCAGCCCATTTGGACCATCGTGTTTATTTACCTGTCTCAGCCAGATTTTCCTTTCTGATTTCCTGGTCCTAACATCTGCCTTCCCCTCAATCCTTCTACTTGGTAACCTGCTGCTCTGGTTCCCCGCCCCCTGCCACTCTGGTGAATTACTCTGGAGTAATTAAATGACAAAAATAGCATGGAACAAAAGGTAAAGGGAATGGTAATGGTTATAGTGGAAAATCAAAACGGTTGTCCAGACTGACAGTAAATGTCAGACTAATGAACAGTTCTGCCTGCAATCATAAACATAAACACAAGACTCAGGCTGGCACATGGCAGAAAAGCAGGATCAAAATGGAGGGCAGAGTTCATGATCTGAAATTGTTAAACTCAACTGTAGTTTCAGAAGGTTGTAAAGTTCCTAAATGGCTGATGAGGTGATGTTCTTCAAGCTGATGTTGAGCTCGCTGGAACACAACAGGTCAGGGACAGAAATGTAAGCATGAGAGTAGGGGATTCATGTAAGTATGAGTTTGGTGGAGTACAATTAATCAAGCCAGCGAGTAGCAACTGAGGTCCTTGTCACCTTTTGCCTCCACCTAAGTTACGTGTTTACCGGCCTCACTACTAATTGAGTGTGGCTCCCGGGCTACTTTCATAGTATTGACTCAATAGCATATGGTGGACTTGTTGTGCAGGAAGCACAACAAGCAAACTTATGTGGGTTGCTTGTAGAGCCTGAGAGGATCTGTCATTCAAAGGCACTTCATGCCTGGAAGAGAGGATCTGCTGAAATACACACCTGAACCCCTGTTGGTAACTCTCTTCCCTTAGGAGAAAGTGAGGATTGCAGATGCTGGAGATCAGAGCTGAAAAATGTGTTGCTGGAAAAGCGCAGCAGGTCAGGCAGCATCCAAGGAGCAGGAGAATCGACGTTTCAGGCCTAAGCCCTTCTTCAGGAATGAGGAGGGTGTGACAAGCAGGTTAAGATAAAAGGTAGGGAGGAGGGACTTGGGGGAGGGGCGTTGGGAATGCGATAGGTGGAAGGAGGTTAAGGTGAGGGTGATAGGCTGGAGAGGGGATGGGGGCGGAGAGGTCGGGAAGAAGATTGCAGGTCAAGAAGGCGGTGCTGAGTCCAAGGGTTGGGACTGAGATAAGGTGGGGGGAGGGGCAATCTGCATTCATCCCTTGTGGTTGGAGGTTTCTTAGGCGGAAGATGAGGCGCTCTTCCTCCAGGCATTGTGTTGCCATGGTCTGGCGATGGTCATGGCCTCTTTGTCGGATATGTGGAACAGTCCATCTTCCGCAGCTACACTAGCACCATCCCCCACTTTTTCCTCCGCTACATCGATTACTGTATTGGCGCTACCTCGTGCTCCCACGAGGAGGTTGAACAGTTCATCCACTTTACTAACACCTTCCACCCTGACCTCAAATTTACCTGGACCGTCTCAGACTCCTCCCTTCCCTTCCTCGACCTCTCCATTTCTATCTCGGGCGACCGACTCAAACGAACATTTACTGTAAACCAACCGACTCCCATAGCTACTTAGATTACACCTCCTCCCACACTGCCCCCTGTAAAAACGCCATCCCATATTCCCAATTCCTTCGCCTCGCCTCCAAGAGGACCAATTCCAATACCGAACAACCCAGATGGCCCCCTGCTTCAAAGACTGCAATTTCTCCTCAGACGTGGTTGACGATGCTCTCCACCACATCTCCTCCACTTCCCGCTCCTCCGCCCTTGAACCCCGCCCCTCCAATCGCCACCAGGACAGAAGCCCACTGGTCCTCACCTACCACCCCACCAACCTCCAGATACATCA